>NC_135775.1:14003608-14303608 GCF_028453695.1 Augochlora pura
CTGTGGGCTTCAAAAATGCTATTGGGAAGTTCTCTTAGAAATCTTAACTTTATGACACGTAATGGTTATTGAGGAAGACGGAAATTAAATTAGCATGCTTCTGGTCGCCAGATGTAAAAAGGGTCTTCTTCTCAAAAATAACCTTCCTCGCGTCCGTGTCATAAACCCCATCGGTAGAAACTCCAGGCGACTGTTCCTTCGGGACGGAACAAATAATATGAAACCGACGATGAAACACGGTGTTAATGGTGAAACATTGAGTTAATTTTCATTGATGAAATTTTAAATGAGAACAAGTATTTAGATATATTATAGCAAAATTTAATAAAAAGTGCAACGAATATGGGCATAGAAAACACTTTCAAATTTTATTAGGACAATGATCCCAAACACAAATCGAGGATTGTCCAAAAATTGTTATTGTACAATTATCCGAAGGTGATCCAATCCCCGCCACAGTCAACAGACCTAAACCCCATAGAGAATTTATAGGACTTATTAGATCGAAATATTCGAAAAATCCCAACAAAAACGAAAGAAGAGCTTAAGTTACGCTTGACAGAAGAGTGGGAACGTGTCACTCAAAGTTATTTAACTAAATTCATTTCAAACATGCCGACACGTTTAAAGCATATTATGAAGCAAAACGGACATCCAACAAAATATTGAAATTATTGTAATTTTATTAAAATGTATTTATATACAGAGGAAAGAACATTATGTCATATTATATGTCCGAATATTATTTCGACATTAAAATAGAGCCTAATTCCGTTTATAATGCATTATGTATATAGTAATGAAAAATAAAATAAATTATTTTACATATTCATAAATTGGGATATGTACTTTAAACTATAACAGATCAGAAAATTCGATAGAACTATTTCAAATAAATATATAGAGCAATAATGACGCAAATACAATGGTGTTCGAATATTAAATCGAGTAACTCATTTAAAGTCATTTTATATTTTGAGTTAAATGTAATTCAATAGTACCACTAAATTCTTTGAAAGTTTTTACCGTGTTCTATTTCTGCATTTATTTCTTGCATTATACAAAATGTTCTGTGAGTTAGTTATGGGAAACAGAATTATAATAAATGGAATCATACTCATTCTCGTCATAAATCGAATAAATCAAAAAGGATACAACGATTTTCTTAAACTCATAAAATATTCTTGCAGTTCTCTATTTTATTTATTTTTTTTGTTGTAAATTTATAAAATCCGTAATCTATTAATTATATTTTACTATTTTTTCTACAATATTACAGACGGTGTATAAGTTCTACGGTGTGCTTTATGCTTGATACTACGTTGTAGTAAAAATAAAAGAAAATTGTTGACTAGTCAGGGAACGCAGAATATTTTTGTTCCAAATTTTTAATATAATGTTTACTATGTACTATGGCCAATATGCATATCTATATATCACTCATTGTCAGTAGTAGTATCACGACATCATTACTAGATCAATTAATAATAATAACTATAATCATAATAATAATAACTCTATTTATCGTTTTATTACAAGAAGTCGTCCATAAATTTCCTATTTTTATGAAAAACGTAATAGTAAATATATTGCAAAATGTTATGAACCTACGTACCATTTAAAGAAGTATTCTAATGCAAACTTTTAAAAGAATCGATTCTTTTGCATATTCTTAAACGATATAGTTTTAAAAATACATCTCGGGAACCTTATATGCGAACTCCTAAATGTGATGAAATTACGGTTGTTTGAAAGACGCGGCGACCTTCTACTATTATCAATATATTAAATTTTAAAGACATTTTTTTTCAAACCATGTTTTTCAGAACGGTGTTCATGACATCTCAAAACCTACTCCAAGTAATCAAATTTCAAAATATCGTCATTTTCTTAATTACCGACTTTTTTCTTTTGTCTAGTACCTGTTACAACCAAAATCGGAAAGAGGAACTTTCACGTCTTTCTTTTATTTCTAACAAGCGAAAAGGTCGAAATCATGAACGCCGTAAAACGACCTTTTTAAAAGAGACTATGTTTCAGAATATGCAGTGCTACTAACTTCAACTTTCTTTGTTCCAAAAATTTCTAAAAGATCGCTGAAATAGATACGAATAATCTTGTTAATTTGACTGCAAAAAGTACAATTGTTTCTTGCAAAAAATTCCCTAATAAAGTTAAAGACGCTGCGTAGTTCAAACTAAAATATTTCCTTAATTCAAATTGATTAGTAATGCTAACCTAAAACCATTATTAGACTTTTTGTTCCAGAGAAATATTAATTTCCCTTGGTGGATTAGAGAAAAATAGGATGGCCCACTGATGCTTCATTAAGGTGAGAAGGCGGATTACATAAATACGTCAAAATGGCTTCTGTGATATCACTTGTCCCATGATTCACCGTTTTGCAAGGACGCGGTGAAATCTAATGGTGACCACTGCACCTTTGAATAGCCAGAAATACCTGTAAAAATCCAATAAACTGTCAAGATCCGGGAACACCATTTTTCACGTCCGGTCGGCTAATCTCTTACACTTTTGATGTTAAAGAATTACGTACACCTGGGGACGATAACAGTGAAGTTATAAATGGTGGAACTTTTTACAGAATTTCATTGAAAATCGTTGAAAACGTTTGAGACGTGCCGTTTGTATGAATCAAGATTGTTAAAAGCGATAGAAAGGAAAGATATTTGATATCTGCAGTATCAAAAACAGTTCTGCAGAATATTTGAATAAAAACCTAAGAGATTGTTTCAAAGAAAAAATGTATTATAACTGATTGCGAATATTTTGACATTATTAGTACTTTTAGAATATTTGGTTACTTCGAATTTAATAATATGATTTAAAAATTTGTGGTGGGAAGCTTACTCTAATAAAAATTAACTACGCATTTAGGTTAACTACACCCGACATTTGACAATGAGTCAATTAACAACGCGAATTGCACAGTTCTGTCAGTGTTCGTTCAATAATGACATCAGATTTACCATACAAAACGTACAC
Organism: Augochlora pura; assembly: GCF_028453695.1. NCBI lineage: Eukaryota > Metazoa > Arthropoda > Insecta > Hymenoptera > Halictidae > Augochlora > Augochlora pura. The sequence continues at coordinate 14,006,615 of NC_135775.1, forward strand.
TTACCGAGGTAGTTGAATATATAATCTGCACTACCATATGGTACGTCACTTTTCTTTCACTTATTTATTTTTTAAATATTCCAGTCTTTCTTAAATACCCTGTACGCTGTATATAATAGCGTGTACCAAGTTTTACACATAATAATATACTATATATATTATATATACTATATATACTATTGTATACTATATATACTATATATAATATAATATACTATATATAATATACTATATATAATAATATACTATATAACTACATATAATATACTTTTACACATAAATATATACCTAGATACAGGTGACGGAATTATTTGCAAGATCTTGAAGCTCATTTTTTCCATGCTAATCCATGCTAATGTTCAAAAATTATAATTTATGAAAAACAATTGATATCATACAACTTAACTTATCAATTTTAATTTGATTGAATGAAATGCTTTAGTTTCATGCAATTTTTAAGGTAGTTAGCGTAATAGTCAAAGTAATAAGATAACAAGACCATTGTCTTATAACAAAATGTATATCATATACATAGATAAGTATATAATCTGATTATAGGTGTATATTGAGTCGTCAGTAACTTGCGGTAATCGATTTAATCCGCTCTCGAAGATACTTCGGAATCGTTGGCTTAAAGTTACTATGAATTATTAGGGGTCACAGTAACCTTTCTCCAGGAAACTGAGTTAGAGAAACTAATCCAGATTAGCGATCGCAACGATTCAAATGCAACCTTGAGCTAACAGACGCGAGATATTTATTAATTTAATCGCTAATTTTGTAATCCAACCTCGACCATTTTTGTAAATGCGTGACGAGCGCTGTGAACGTGCCAGTCGGCCGAAGGCGTCGATATTAAAAAAATTCGCACACACCAATTCCAATCATAAGTGATAAACGGCAATCCAATATTCGCCGCAATATTTCGCGTTTGTTCGTGTTCACGGGGTCAAATAAACGGGCAAACGATGACTCCGTATGTGATATACTATTGCCATAGTGTGGAAAAACTACCGGACGAGAAAGGGAGAAAAATCCGAATAAAAGTGATAAAAGGCAACACACAGCGGGTATAGGGAGAAAATAGGAAGAAATAATGTACAAGAATTGAGGGAGTAAAGGAAACAAAACAGCGAAAAAAGGGGGAACCAATGTGTCAGTATCAGATGTATGAAAACAAACAAAAGATGAATTCGAAACTAACAGGAAACAATAAATCGCTACCCGAAGTTTTTAAGACAAAAACTCTGGGTGGATGGTACCGTGTAATTTCTGTTCGTTATTGTCTAGTTTTTAAAGACTGAATTTATAACGGATACCATCGGTCATAACAGTTCGCAGAACATACATATAAGAATGTTTGAAAACAGATTGAATTTATATATATTATGTACATTAATCCATTTATTATATGTAATTAAGGAGGTATGGTGTGCAGCCGAATACGCGAGTCAACCAAGGTACTATCATTTTTCTAAAATAAGGATTAATATACATATATACATGTATCTACAATCAACGTGTTATAGTCGGGTGACCTAATTTCAGTATCAGATCAAGCGTAGAATAGTGCGCACTACAAATATCGAACTAAAAAATTTCATTATCGTTTCGATAAGATGACTTCTTTTTGCATTTCTGATTTCAAAAACTTGTTACGGTACTATGTTGTATAATTTGTGCACACGAATTCAACGTTGTCCTGTATACATAACGTCGTATGTTGAAGAGTTAATATTTAATATTATGTACTATACTGTACTCAGTTTCACATATATGTTTCACATTTATTTATATTATAGGTAAATATAACATTCTGTGCTCTTATGATGATCCTCTACTTAAAATAAATCTAATAAAATTAAACTTGAAATAAAATGAAGAAAAAATATATTTAAATTATTTCTTTATATATACCCTTTTACCAAAAACATTAAAAAGCGTCATTTAACATTTTCATTCGAAATTAGTTTATTAGTTTAATCACTTTTCCTAAATTGACCTTCCAACTTTACCTATAATAATTTTGAAATTTATTCTGTAAAAGAAGGTATATATAGGCTTACACTCCAAGTTTATCCTTCTGCTAATAATATTAAAATCAAATTTACCCTTTACCAAATTAAATTCAACATTTTTCATATAAAAATTCACCTTTTTATAGATGCAACGTAGCATCTTGTAAATCAACTTTATCTTTTGCGATAGATCCTTCTACTTCTACAAAGTAGAAGGATCTACTTCTTTTTTCATAGACTTTAATTTTTGATATAATTCAATTTGAACATATATCATTAATGCTGGTAAGAATAATAAAATGAGCCACATTAGATTAACAGAATAACGCAATTACTTGTTAATGTTTCAAAAACATCTTAATCCAACATATTTGCAAAAAATTGTTTGTCCCCCAAAACAGCAACAAAATGAATTTAATTTGCAAAATGATAAAATTGATTCGAAAAAAGATTAACGTGACCTACAAAAGGATTAATTTGATTTCAAAATAGACGAATGTGCTCTGCGAAAAGATTAAATTTATAGCGCAAAACCAATGTATGAAAAATTGACAAAAATAATGTTGAACAATGAAAAAAAGCTAACATGGGTAAATGAAAGTAGAATCTTATTTTACATTTTATAGTTCATGATTGACTCGTTCCATTTATGGTACAATATCTAATACTTGCATACTCTTAAAAGTTCATGTTTTCCTCCAAACCAAATATTTTTTTCAAAAAAGAAATCTTATTTTCCGATTCTAGTAGGTCTATTTAAATTATCACAGCTACTAGGAAATTCACCTAAATACCTTTTGAAAAATATATAATAGCGTTTTTATGCTTGTTTACAAAAGAGCGTAAAAACCACTGATAAAATGTAAAATTCTTTTAATTACTTATTTTATAAGTTGTAAAAAATAACAATATCGTCACGTGATTAGGATATGTTTCATTTTAAATAACAATACGTTAAATATTTATAATTATATTTTATTTTCAAGTGCATTTGTTTCAAGTAATTATTTTTGTACACAAATGTACTTTATTGAAAATAACAATTATCATAAAACTGATAATTAATTTGTTTCATCATAGTACAAAGTAATGACTCTCAAATTATATGTATAGAGTCGATGGAAAATGAATGATATTATAATTATTTAACATTTTGCCGTTCGTTGACAAAAAAGACAACAATGTATGTAAATTACAAAGCCTTGATAATGACAAAGTCTATCTTGAAAGTGTTTCTAATGAATACTTTATATCTGTATTTTTTGCAGCGACTGCTGTACATTTCGCAGACAACTGTATGACAGGATTTGCTTCGCACGTTGTACGTAACTTTATTAACAAGTAGATTAATGGGCTAGAAGCTAAGATGAAACGTGATACTTTGGACAAAACTCTCTTTTCGTCGCGTTCCATTTTCTATCCTCCTTTTTTCCCTTTCTGCTCTTACTCCTCTTTCTCATTTTATAAGCACCATAAGGCTGAGGAAGAACGCCGAAATGGGCGAAATTACGAAGAGGGTATAGAAAAACTTCATAAATGAAAAATAACAGACTGGAAGCGTCACGGTGATGTTAAGAAAATTGCAATAGAATTAAATGTAAATAGGCAACGGGGATCAAAAATATTTTCGTTCGAAAAAATAAAGTGGAACAACAAAAGTAGTGGAGACCGCAGGGAAGAAAAACATACGATACGTTGAAAAACTAACGACACAGAAAGCATGAAGCAGACTGTGAAAGGTATGCGATACTTTAACATAACACGTGCGAAAGTCTAAGACTAAACTGTGGGTCTGACCATTTTGAAACGATGAAAACAGATTTTTTGTCTAAAACAGTAGTTTGAAGTCTTGTAAGTAAATTGCAAAAGGTTCCAGCCTTTAAAACAAACTATTTTTATAAATAAGAAGTCTGTAGCAGATTCATATACCTGTATGCCGCTAATAGCGTTAAACATATGAAAAATTATGTACAGAAATTCTAATCGCGCTTTTCTGTGTTTTTAAAAACGATATGCAAGATATGTCGAGATTCAATCAACGGATAACCTCTAAATTCTGCAGATACCTTGAATATATGTTAGCATAATATATATTAGGCATTGACTATCAATGTTTATCTAATTTTTAATATTCAAAAAATGTAAACTAATAACATACAAATTGTTTGTACAAATTCAATAATTTAAATACAAACAGCTGTCATTTTGAGAATTTTTACAAAAATGAAAATATTCAATTGCCAATGCCTGGCAAATGCATCCTACTTTTAACCCTTTGCACTCGGTTATCCCCTCTCAGGGGACATCGTAATTCTAGTATATGACTAAACATTAAAGTTTATTAGCGATTTGCAATTATTTCTCGATGTCTACAAATTCATATAAATTGAATATTATTATAACAATATTATATATACATATATATCGTATACTATATAATAATATAAATGTTTATAAGCGCTGGTAGGTAACATCCATGATGGCGCCGAGTGCAAAAGGTTAAGCATTTTTTGAGTTGCTGTTACAGGTAATACCATTTGACAAGAATTCTGCACACCGTCACACTATCTTCAAAAAAGGAATGCAAAGCAATGCCGTTTATAAACTAAATAAATAACATTGAAAACAAAATCAAAATTAATTTTTTATAGTCCATATAATTGTAAAATAAGTCGCAGAAACTTACGTCAATGAAATGTTTGTCTCTTCTACTATTGTTTTGAAACTATAACGTTTGATAACGTCAAATTGATTTAACCCCTTAAGTGATGAAAAGGAAGAATGAAATCGAGTCAATGGGAGCTGACATGAACAGTGGCAGGACAAACGAAATATCGAAAAGAGAAGGGAGAATACAGAGGAGGAACAACTACCTTTTTGTTGGTCGCAATTGAGGTTCGTTTATTGTCCGATTATTAATTACTCTCGATATATCGAGACCCCACACAATCGTAAATAATATCGGGAAAGCCGTGCTGTCGTGTCGCGATCATTATTTACCGTGGAGTATTACGTTGCACGTTGGCTCCCGATCGCGATTGTTTCGAAAGCCGGTCGAGGAGAGGGTGCAGGAGGCTCTAAATTATGACGCGACGAGAAAAAGCCGGATGAAAATCGCGTGCAAAAATTTGGCCAGTTTCACATTCGACCACAATCCAATTACTTCCAAACGGAAGATATCCGCGTGCATATGTATGTGTACGCGTTCACGGTAATCGATAGTCATCTACAAACTCAAGTGTGAAATCAAGTGATTAATGGGTTTCATTTTTTGTTACGATGTACGTATAGTGGAATCTCGATAGTTACATGAAAACGAGCTGAAAAAGCATTTATGTATTAAGGATCATGCAATTAACGAGATAGCCAATCAGCTATGTACTCGCATATAAAATACACACTCGACCATGAAAATATTCGAACACTAGCGTAACTTTGGCTATGAAATATACATTGAAAAGAAAAAATCTTTTACAATACATTAATATACAATAAATGTCAAAATACAAGAAACTTTCGATGTAGTATATAACATTGCTTACATAATCAAAAACAAATATATAAACCATCGAATTTTCACTCCATGGAAGTATTTGAAGAGCCTATAAAATAAAGTTGTTATTTTTATTATAAGATCGAATTTTTATTTTATTACTAGATTTATACATCTATTGTCTAACAATATATCTAACAATAGTTTCTTTATAGTATGTAGTTTTTTTATCGCCACTTTTATGACCGAAACCGCTTTATGAGAACGAACAGTCGTATAAGACACGCGCAAATAGAATTTATTATCAGTTAATGCATCTGAAAAAATTTGTAATATTAGAAATATTTGTAAGCTATTTTATCGGATCTGTAGAAATTATCAATTTAATTTTTGTACGTTAACATGGTATAGGAGGTCGTCCTATTTTGTTTACTTGGATAATCGTTAATGAATAGAGATGAATTTAAATAGAGCATTATTTTTGCACGTGATAGAATATTTATCCCATATTTGCGTACATTATCACTTGATATTTTGAACGTTCGTCTCCTATTGGGCGAACAACGGGAAAGGGAAAATCGGTGGTAGTGCAATCATCTGTTCGAAACGGCTCAACTTGCGAGCGGCTTGACGACTTGATTCAACACGGCCGGGATCGAATCGACAAGCGGCTTGACGGCTTGTTCTGCTTGATCCAGGACGAGTTGACCAAGCGCACACGTCCGATCGAATCTGTTCGATTTTTTAAGTCTTTCTAAAGATGGAATCACATATTATGATCTCAAATAATGCTTCACATACATAACAATACTTGCATTGATTCGGCGCATAAATTCGTGCAGTTTTAATATCGATCTAAATTTCCAGCATAACAATTGCGTCTCGTAAGTCATTCGATAGCTTCGGTTTAATTCTGTTGTGCAATTGTTTACTTATTCATTTTGTGTGACTAAGTATTATTTTGTTGGATACCATGAAGTATCAATTTAACAATTCTTGTTTTCTAAAAATTAATCACTTAGTTACTTATACGGATCGAATAAACGATGACATAGCAGGAAGAAATTAAAGCTATAGAATACTATATTATTACACTGGAAATTTAAATCGATTTTAAAAATCCGCATAAACTTATAGACCCAGCTATTACATTCTTCTCGTATAATCTACAGTTGGTGTACAAGATATTTGTAGACCTTTCGAAATGGAATAACTTTTTTATGATTAGGCCGGGCGATATACATTTTTTTGAAATGTCATAGGGGTTAGTTTACTAGACAATTGCTAAACGATTGTTTGGAAAGATTGCAATTAGTTGTCATGATAAAAGAATTAAAAAATGGTGTGTGCTATTTGCGCTGACTGTATATGTGTGTGAGTCTGATTATCCAACGAATTATGAGCCGTCAATTCATTAATTCAACAATGGTTTTGTTAACATTGCTTTAATTACTACAATCCGTGATAAATAAGCGTAAATCGATTCATGTGCAAATCAATGAGGAGAGGAATTTTCTTAAACAAGTGATGTAAATGGAATTAGTGTACATTGAGGAATATTCGTTTTCAATTATTTACAATTTTATTTGTTATGTTATTTCATAATTATTTTAAAAAATAATCTGCATACAAGATACATACAATCAATTTCAAACATTGATATAATTAATAATACACATATTATTGCGTTTTTTGGCAACTCGTATCTCGTAGCATTCTCAACGAATTCTTTATTCAATAATAAATTGAACTATTTATTTAAATTAATATACGGATACATACGTCAATTCTGTGTCCGTCGTCCACAATTGTCAAAGATCTTCGTTTGCGTGTCACTTCGTATAACAATTCTTTTACACTACTTTTTTTTTATTATTTTTGAGAAGTTGTTTATCAGATTGCAGCTGGTATTTCTCAATAAACATTCTGCCGAACAATATTACAAAAACTGTAGCGTTCTACTCTAGAAAGTCATATCACCCTTCTGGCCGCATCCTGTATATTATAATATGCGTAGATATAGTAAATTTTCTCTAATTGTCGCCAAACTTGTAAATAAAAATGAACAATGACAATGGACAAAAAATTTCCATTTTTGTTTCCAAGCTGAGTCACGCTTGGAGAGAACTTAATGCTTAAATAAAGTACTATTTGGAAATACTATTTTTTTTAACGTTTAAATCATGACAAAAGATTATTTACGTTCATACTTACACTTCTTATACGACTTATACTACTTATAATCGAATTCAACTAATACTACTATAATAATATTAACATCTTGACGAAATTTATTGAAAGATAATATGTCCGAAAAGTATGTTCTGTTTAAAGTAAACAATGTAAATAAATCACTTATTTACTCTTAATTACTGTTAACCTTTTAGGCACAGCTGGATTTTACGCAAATAAAGTTTTTCATAACTAAATTACCATTTTTCTTACTATATATATTTTTCCGTATAGCTATATATAGTATTAATTACATATATTCTTTTCTTAGTGTATTGTATATACATACTTTCACTTTAATCGTTTACTTTAATAATTAATAAGGCAATTGAGTAAAGCAGAAATTACACAGTTATTTACACAGAAAATAAACATGCTATGTTATCGATAATTTCAGTCATTTACAAACAATATAAATGTGTTATGTTATCCATATAAGTACATGGGACTATAAAAAGCTAAAGAACAAAAGTCTTTTATTTGCAATACTATTAGTCGCAATACTATTACCTTAAAATACTATGCTGTGAAATATTATTTGATGATATATTATTTTCCGATACTTTAATAAAATATTTATTTCACGATACTATTTCCATATTTGACCATACATATATGAAAATGCTAATATTTACATTCTATTTACTATTTCATATTTACTATTTTTCCAAGTCCTGAATATGAGCTGTATGTACAATTCTAGTCAACGCTCAATGGAATACATCGCTCCACACACTATTCATCTTGTCAGCATTCTATTAAATATTATCTCCAGAAGGCTGTCATTCGTTAACCAAAATTCACAGATGATAATTCATATTCATCCGCAAAATATGTGAAGTACGATGTCGTTTGACGAAGAGTCTAATTTCCGTCCAGCGTGCAATGGCTACAACACAGCAAGATGCTCGGTTTGTAATTTTCGTCTTGGCGATTGGACGAAACATGCAGAATGTCCGATCTCAACGTTTCAACATGGAAGCAGCAAACAAAGTTAGATTGGACACAGTCGTATACAGGCCAAAGACCGTTTTGAGATCATGACCGACCCTACCAAATAACAAAACTTTCTTGGCCCGTCACCGTTGAATCTTACTCTCGACCGGTCAAGCAATCGTTCCAATTTCCGGTCGCAAACGTACCACGAAACTGGACATAATCCATTTACCATCACCGGGAGTGTACACTATTGAGAATTTCGTCCGAGATTGCAACAGGACTGGTCTACTTTCATTATTAGAAACGTTTGTTTATTCGGCTTGCCAATTTTGTTACATTTCACGAATTGACATACAAAAATATACGAATATATTCATTATCTGTAGTATAAGTCTGCGTACACTTTTAAAATCGAAATAACTGCTTAAAATTGGATCACATCATTTGGATTTTGTTAATATGTGTGGAATATTAATTTAATAAGAAATGGGTAATCAAATTTGTGTAAATATTGAAATTTACTGGAATGACGAAAAAAAGAAGAAAAATGTTTTTTGATTTTTCTGTTTAAGCTTGGAATGAAAATTTGAACAATGTATTTTGTACATCTTCACTTCGTTAAGGGTTACAAACATTTAAAAATCTCTCATCTGTCGATATATACATCTATCTTTTTTGGTAAATTTTCAACATGCATATAAGCTATTGAAATCTACAAAACGCGTTTTTTAAATCTTTATTACGAGATTAGATAAAAAAATTTAAAAAGTCTCATTTCTCATTTTCTTGCCATTCCAAAAAATTACGATTTCTGGAAACAATTTCTCCACAATTGTCTAGTTGACGAGTTCTTTTATCATTTAGACCAAAATCAAATAATTTCGTTCAAATTGAAAAAAGTTATTCTGATTGAAAAGGCGCCCACATATTAATGGGAAGTCACTCTGGATGTACATCGTAGAAAATCGAAATCTTGAATGTCGACTGTCGAACGCGCTAGACCCACCAAAAGGACAACTGTACGTACATACCACTATAAATCAACATCGTACCTCGCATTCGCAATATTCTGACTATAAAAAACCGTTATCGGATACGTTCACACTTCACACCCTTCAATAGCTCAATTCGTCAAATCTCGCTTTGACACAGCACACAATCAATCACCATAGAACCGATTATTGATTAACGACCAATCCTTCTGAAAAAATCTAGAACTCAGGGAAGGTTCGCGGTTTAATTGAAAACTAAACAACACGGTTTCCATCGAAAAAAGGAACAGTTCTTGATTATACTTTTGAACAGAATCCCGTAAATGAATTTCTAAGAAATTCATTATGTGAGAGCATTTCTATATGAATTCTATGTATATGAATAAACTATATTTCTAAAATATTTATTGAAAATATCTTACATTTTATGTCGCTGTGACATTATTTTAACAATGAAGACATAATGCCAATGGAGAAGACTATTCGAACCTATAAAAACATGAGATAATCTGGATAGTCTGGAGATAATTCAAACTTTCAATATTTAAAATTATGAAATTTTCTTATGGACATTTTGCATTACATTTAGTGTTGCGTTTTATCAGTATGTCTGTTCACTGTTTTCTCAAAAGCATTGCATATTTAAAATGTTTTTATACATATATATTACAGTTCGATGTCTTAGATTTCTTACGATAAATTGTGAAACTGATTTATAAAAAGTTTATGAATAAATGAGGGATCGATTACGTATAATCTTCTAAAAGGGATATGTAAGTGGAGGTGTAAATACATGTTTTTTAGCCGATCGTCATTAAAAGCCAACTTCCGTGGACCACTTCGAGACACGATAATCAATTATACATACATATTAATTAAAGCGGCTGAAAAGTGGCTAAGAAGTCGCTCGTATAAGTTGACGTTAACAGACTGTGAAATTCGATTCATTTTGCATATTGCTCTAACTTCTAAGGAATTGCTAAGAAAATTACTGCAGAAGCTCGAGTTTCGAGAGTCTTATAAAATGTTCAAACGTGCTGTGCAACGAAGCATGCATATAAAATGTAGAAGATTGAAACATCGATCACCCTTAACTGCTCGCCAACAGGGGAATCGCTTAGAGTTCTCCAGCAATAAGAAGAATGGCGAAAAAATATGCAATCTAAAGTTCTTTTAAAATGTTATTCGATAGAAACAGCTGGTATAGTGATACGTATAAGAATTGGGTATGAAGAAATAACTGACTTATTTATTATCCGCAATATCGATAAACAAATATAGTATTTACAATTTATTGATTCTATAACATAACCGTTTCTTTCATAGCAATATGTTGGTTTGTGCTGTCTACTAAAAAGTTAAAAAAGTAAGAAAGTGGAAAGTTACAGAAATTGAGAAATTAGAAAATTCAAAAAGTAAAAGATCCGACACTTGAGCAGAGCCTTTGTTTCTTGAGTAGAGTCGATATTCGTATCAGTTTTGAATAACAAGCCACTTTTTAATAAAAATATTTTCATGTTGAAACTGACTGTTGATCGTCATACAAAAAATTATTATGTTCCTGACTTGAAAACTAAAAGGTCCCTCTCTTTTTCGTTGTAGATTTCTCCGACGTCACCGACTTCAACAAGGCCTGCGGATGTAACAGTAAACGGGAAATCGTGGGTCCTTGTTGACCTTACTCAAACACAATATGTGGGTGAGATGTGTTTGGTACAGAAACTTGATTCACGATGTGATTTCCTCGATCGACCACTGTTATTTACCAAATTAATATACTCTTAAACCTATGTACAGCTGACGGTCATATACTTAACCCATTTCCGTACCATTTTCTTCATAGTTACAATGGTAAGCACCTTTCGATGGTAATTATTTCTTAGGAGAAAAAGAAAATTTATATTTATTGTACCTCTATATTTACTAGAATGATTAAATATTGACTGCAAGAGAACAGAATTCTATTCTGTCCTAAAGAACGAAATAACAGTCATAGTTAACAGAATATTACTAGAAATCTCCATTACGAGTATGAACCGTTAACTCTTTGAGACATAGGATTTTAGAGAATAAATAGAATAAATTGCGTTTCAAATTAAACAATGTTGGTATATTTTGATTAACAAAGGAATCACATAACATAAAAGCAGAATAAAATAATTGAATTGAATTTATTGTTATAAGATGGGACTTAAATAATCCCACCATGCCGCACGGGTTCATGAATGGTACTCATTTAACACATTCTCTTTTCCAAACAAAACAAAATTTTCGCTTGCAATAATTGATGAATCTGTAATGACACTTTGAAACATGCCAACACAAAGGAACAGATTTATAACATTCGTTGATGGTATTACCAATTGCTTTACGTAACCAAGACTAAATATACACCTGTACACATGCAGCTATTGCAATATTACGAGGTAGGTCTAAAAATGTCCCACCATGCACTACCGTATATCAGAAAGGTGGAACATTGTTAATCCCATCGTGCCCCAAGGAGTTAAGGACACTTGAAAAACGATGTCACCTTTTTAAACCTGGACGATTTGAATCTTTTTTACGTGACAGAAGGACAAAACTATATTTCCTACAATACCCAATCAAAATGAATATTTCCGTCTTATGTCAATTGCTTTATCTTTAGATAATATTTTAAAACAATAATAAATATCTTTCGGTGGAAGCAGGACACTAAATGTTAATCTAATTCGTTTCCCTATTCGCTGTCTCAACTAGTTCGTACAAGTTATTATAATATTTATAATAAATTACGTTGCTTTAAAGGACGATATTATCACAATATCAATGAATATTAGAAATCTGCTATCCTAAAAACCATTTAATCAACAACTAGCCGCGAAGTGTTACCATTTTGTATCGTACCCGGTGTGTATCAAATACCATTTCATCAGCGGAGGCGCGAATCCGTTTGCATTGAAGTATTAACACCCACCGATATGCATTGCATTGACGATTCAACTGAATCACTAACTCATTGCATAATTCTACAAACCATATTACTACACCAACCTCAGTCGAATTTAGTTTGGGAGCAAACAGTCAGTGGTCGTAGTTTTAGTTGGTCAGTGAATCAATTGTGGACTTCGGCAACTCGTCTTCATATTCGCGGCAACGCAACGACGTGACACCTGAAATGCGCATTCACACCTAACAAGGATCGAAACCGTAAACGAGAATGTCTAGCTTATGCGAAATATCTGAGACGGATTGTGGTAGTATCACTCGTACAAGTCTTGCTATTACGGCCGTTACACACGTCCGTTATGTAAATTCGATTTTTCCTAATTTTCATTTACGTAACCCTTTACCGTTCCTAGTATTATGCGTGAGAATCATGCGGATCTTTCATTAACGAAAACAGTATCTCTTTTTCAAACTATTACAATGTGTTACATAGCATTTTTCCATCGCCATTTTGAATAATTTGTAAGACAATGCGCGGTGTGTGCAGGAAAAATTTATAATGACTAGACTTCGGATTTTATGCATTCATGACAAAAATGAATAAATGAATTTCAGGACAGTGAGAACATTTAAACAATTTAAAGATTAAATTACGTTGAATTTATTAAGCTTACTTGAAAAATAAATAAATATCTCTCAAGCTGCTGTATCTTGCAGTTAGTGCATGCAATTTTTATTTTACATAAAGATCCGCGGTCTAGTAATGATATTACAAGCAAAAAGATGGGAAGCTAATGAAATATTGAAATATTAAACATGTATTCGCAACGATAGCAATCGCAAGTGTTATATTAACGTACCTTCAATTATTAGAACAAAGGCTGTTTGATTTACGATACACAAGGTGTCTCAGCATCGGTGATACAATAAAGAGTCGTATTTTTTTACGAAAAAACAAATTGAACGTGAGGAATAAATTTTTTTAATTTCAAGCTTCTTTATTGAAAAAATCGACTTTGAATAATCAAATATGAGTCCTTTATTTTTTCTATCATTGCAAGCAATAACAAAATTAAAAGAAGGCATTGAACTTATGATCTAGTAGAGTTGTCCCTCTGTCATCTAACAAATTCATTCAAATACTTCTATTACCCACTGTAACTATGATTTAGAATAGTTTATATGGACGGATCTCGATAAAAATAACGTGTCAGTTATAAATAGTACTAACATAAGTAATATCGTTATAATTTCTGTCTATATGAGCCATATAATTTAGTTAAAAATTGACTTTGATAATGTGAAAATTATTGGAAATGCTGTATAATCATTGTTGTATACGCGTTTGATGTTGATCCGGTTTGTAAGGCCGGATTTGTTTGTACACGTTTGGTACAATGCCGTAGTAATATAGACGTGTGTTTGTTCTATCTATACTTTATTTACAACACTGTACAAGTATACTGTTCGCGATTTCTGATGATGGTTGGACGCGTTATGTTTAAAATGATTAATGCGATCTTAGTATGAATGCGTTATGTTTGAACGCGTTATGTATGAATGCGTTATGTATGAATGTTTGCTGTGATCTGTCTTTCGTTCGTCGTGTTCTGTCTGTTGTCACCTCGGTTTTGCATTGATTGGTGCAGGATAGTTTTTGATGGAGGAAATGAAGTGTTTTTGATTGGAGGTGGGTGTGTCGCAGGAACTTGGAATGAGGAGTGGCAAATGTGGTAGAAAGTTCGGGTTTGCGTCGTCTTCTTTGTTACAGTAAAATTATAAATGTTTGTCCGTGCAACGGTACTGTAGGTATGTTGCACGTGTTGTCCGTTCGTCGAGTCGAGTTTCGGTAAGTACGGTAGTCGCAAAGTAATTTCGTTAGTCGTCGTTCGTCGGATTTTTGCCTATTGTCGATTGATTCGCATGTTTATGGCTTAATAACTAAAGAGGGACGGCTAGGCACTTTCGACCATCGGTGTTGCCGTCGCAACAATCATAGTAAATTTTGTTGTTTATTTTTAATTTGTTTCATTCGTGTAGATCACCACCTTCTCGGTTGTGCTACTGATACTGCGACACCCTATACTTTCCAATTGTATATAATAGCAGCAATAATATTTTAACACTCTGGTATAATTAGTTTCGTATTGCTGCACGGTTCCACTTATTGGAGTAAAGCAAAAATGAGAAGCGATGAAATTGCGGTTACGATTGCTGTTTTCAAGTTATTAACGTGAAAATGAAATGGCACAACAGTTATAAAGAGCCCTCAAAGCCTTAGTCGGAAATTCCATTACATAAGACTCTTTTATGGATCCTAAGTCGGAATTACTGCGTCTTCCTCTTCTTTTTATGGAGCCCGATAAAATCACTTCTTAGATATTTCTTTGTTACCGTAATTCGTTTAAAGCAGGTATATTGTAAATAGATCATTTGCTACGAATCGTACTATAATTTGTTATATTAGCTAAAATGTACTATAACTTAATTGACGTTTCCTATTTGCTGGCGTCTCTACAAATAGATTTATATAGCTATTTAAAACAGACTCATAATTCAGTGTCAATATCTTTTTTTAAATGTACTAAAGAAATCGCATGAGTGTCCACTGTTAGTATAACATCCAAGTAATGCGTTTTAGGACGTGTCCAATATTTTACAGTGGTGTGCATTATTACACTAGAATCAAAGCTAGTTTCAAATTATTAATAATATCTATACGTGAACTTCATAAAACATCGTATTTGTATATTTCCATTTTCTATCATTCCTAATATAGAAATATACAATATTTTGCTAAGTTCTTTTTAAATATATAAAGTATTTCGAAAGGGAACCACTTACAACGCTGTAGATATTTATAAACTGAAAGCATTTTCGATATTTTTACTCATATTTAAATTAAAACCAAAAATATATATTTCCTTTTTCTATTAATTGTAATATAAAAATATACAAAATTTACAAAGTTTTTGCTTAAATATCATAAAAAATGTAAAAGTTTCTTTGAGTCTATAATTGTTTAAACCAATGTATGTTGGAAGTCATTCGAAAACGTTGAATGTTAATTAAAAAAGATACACCTCTTCAGAGATGAATTTACCTAGTATTATAATAGTATACATTTGGAAAATAAACGAATTTATGATCTAATAGTATGGATTTAGGATGTTCGGAAACAAGCACTCTGTTTCTTTTATTTAATAATTTTTTAAAAGAACCGTCAAATTGTAAACTTTTGTCAATGCTTGCAATGCAAAAACGTTTGAAAAAGGCCCTTTTTGAATGCGCACAACATTCTCTCTGCAATTGTTGAAACTATGGTACGAAATGGTCAGTGTTTCATAGCATTCAACAAGTTCGACACCGAAAGATCCAAATCGAAGGAAATGATACTGAAAGTTTCACACGCTTGCGGAGCTTTCAAGCAAATACTCGGACAGTTTGAAACAGTCGAGAAAAGTCGTCAATGGTTCACGACGATAAACGACACTTTAATCTCTCCTGCATAAACGTTCGGAAGAGGAATAACTTCTATTGACAACATTCGAGAAATGAAATCCTCTGACATGATGAAATATGTAGCAAGTATTCTCGTACGGAATGGATATCCAATATGAGATACTGCGATGTTAGAAAATTCTCATGAAATTATGTTTTGGATGTAATTGCAATTACCTTTGTCGTTTGTTTCAGCCACTGAACATCCATACACTGATGAACAAAATGATAAAGTTATTTTAAGTTGATAACTTACACTGTTGTTAACTTAAAGTCAATGTTAAAGTTATTAGGAATATACCATGTTATAAATGGTTGACGTCCTTTCAAGGTTATGTAGTAATGTAGGCAAATAAAACTCAGAGTACTGTGATTTTTGAAATTCATTATTCTTAGGTAGAAATTCAGATATACGAGACGACTTAAATATTCCAATGGTCTCGGAAGAGGTAAAAAAATACGCGGTTAAACACAAGGAGAGAATTGTAGCACACTCTAATGAACTTGCTGTAAAAGTGTACGAAAAACCGACAGGAAGAAGATTAAAAAGAAAGCATCCCTCGGATTTGGTAACCGACTAATAAAACAAGAAGGACAATCATGTGGTGATATCTCAATGGGGCTGTCACCCACGTGCTATGAGTTACACGTTAAACGATTTTACCAAATGTCCATTGGACAAATTATAAAGCTGTAATTATGAATAAAAAAAAAATTATTCTTAGGTGGACAAAATATTAAGGCACTTGAATTGGTTTTTTTGTTGAAACGTTGGCGTGTGTAATTCTATGCAAGACTATTATATGCATAGAAATGATTTGTTCATAGTTAGTTTATTAGTGATTACGTATTTCGCAACTCAAGCGCGAACTATTGGACGAGGAAAAGTGCAAACGAGGGTGAAAAGGTATATTTTCAGATAGGAAATCAAATCAATTTGCAAAACAATTACAACAAAATCGGCGCTTTGTACAAAATTTTGTACAATGCCCCAAGAAATATGGGAAAAGGAAATGGGACGGAAGACTTATAACACTTTCTTCAAGGGAGAACATATTCATTTTAAGAAAGGCATCGAACGTGTCTATTGAGGTATCTTATCATTTTGTCCACCAATACAGCTGATGTTAAGGTGTTAATATTTACAAAAGTATATTTTCGACATTTCTGGTTACTTTACAACACTGTAACCACTTGTTGCTTTACGCGGGGGACTTGTGCATTAGCTGCATTTTTCACGGACATTTATAGTCGTTTTATATGCAAACATAAGAACGCTGCGCCGCACGGTGCAGCGAGGTGCCCGATTTTGGGACAAAATTCAGTAACTTCAAAATTCAGTAAATTAATGAATTATGCATATCATTGTACGATTTTCATTTCACGAGACTATAATTGATAAGTTTATTGAATAAAATAAACATATATAAATAATATGGACTTATTAAATAATATAATAGGTGGATTGAATAACGACGATGTTTTGATAATCTTCAGATTTTTAACCCTTTCGCTCCAACGGGCGTATAATATACGCCCTCGAAGAATGACCTTTTATATACGAAGAGCGTATGTTATACGTTCATACCATATACAAATGTATATACTTTTATTCCATACTCTACATGAAATAGTTTTGTTAATCAACAAACAGTTGACTATAATATTTAAAAAAATAAATTATGATTACAAACTTTTATATTTTAGAATGCAAAATGATATGACTAAATATAATAAATATCATTGTAAAATTTAGAGAACAAGAAACGACTTCTACTTCGTAGCATTGTGACTCATTGTGAGTAAATTCGTTTAATTATAGCATTTTTATAATAGCACTTTTAACGAGACGTCAGTTGAAAGCAAGAGGCTAGTTTTCTTTGTTGTTGTTTTAAAAAAAGCAAGTCTAAATACTTGAAAGCAAGAGGCTAGTTTCCTTTGTTGTTGTTTTAAAGTATTTAGACTTGCTCTTTTTGATATTATAAGTGATATTCGATTAGCCATTAACCATTGCTATTGCTATTACTATTTTATCGTTACCTTCTTCACGGTATCGTACGTATACGAAGTGTCGGTACCTACGCAAGAGCATGTTGCGAGTAAGACAAATAGAAAGAGCCAAATAGGACATTTTTACGAGATGGATTAGAGTTTATGGGAGGTCGAACGGGCATAGATATTTTATCAGAAATCCTGTTATCGATGAAGCAAAGGCACCGTTAAGCTCTGCGACATCCAACACGTCGTATTCAAAGATTTACACAACAAAGCCGCTGCGTCGACAGAAGAACACTTGGATTTAGGTTACTTTCACCTTCGGGTGATCTACGCATCCTCGTAAATTCACCCAAGAAAGTCTTCACGTAAGACGTAAGCCAGAAGTGAAAGAATACAAATTGCATTATTATTGGACCATGAATTTTGATTCATTTATGAAAAAAACGGATGGGTATAATTGGAAACAGTAAGAAGATTCAAACAAATTAGGAATGTTAGTATGATACAAAAAAATTTTATTTTGCATAAAGATCCACAGTGTAATTATTATATTCAGGAGACAAAAACATATTGTACGCAAAGGTTATTTTATTTCTCACACAAAGGAACGTGTATCACGAAATTAAACAATCAATTTCATTGAAACTAATCGTTTTTAGTGATGCTCTGTTAGGACTCACAAAATCGTTTGTACCAGTAGGTTTACGTGTAACGAAAACGACTGAACATTTTATTTTTTAATTTCCTCAGGTATAATTATGCGTTCGATGACATCGAATCAAGCGACTAAAAGATGAAGAAGTGTACTCAAAAGAATAACCATGGACGAAAAATGTTTCTACCCTTTGGTCAGTTGTAACGTACACTCTCGTTCATACTTACTGAGGAAACTAACGTCCTGTGATTTATGAACAGAAATGTACATTTACAAGTAAAATATATAAGAGTAACGCATCGATAGTCAAAGCGAAACGATTACCATGTAAAGACTTTTGAATATTCAACTTGGTTTAAGTTCGTAGGAAAATATCCGTTAGCAATACAGTCGGACTCGCTTGAAAGAATGAAATTGTATACTTTTATCATAGTTTGTAAGGTGCTTCAAAAAGTAGCACGAAAAATCTAACTACTTCTATTCTCGATAATATTACAGACTAAAGTATCATATCACTATAATTAATCACATACTAAAATCGCAACTATTTTCTGGATAACAACTCGATGCAATTTGTTATTTTTGAATTGCTTTATTATGGTTTGAATGAAAAATATTCTGCTGACATTATAACATCTTGTACATATTTAATAACAAAACATCACATATCACATGTTTTCACTTTCGAAATGACGTCGCTTATAGTTTTGATTGCTAGTTTCGTATTAGTGGCATGCAATATTTCTCATTACAGTCGCAGATTTAGACAATGTAACATGCAGGATATCCAAAATATCACTCGCAATCGCGGAATGAAGAGTTCTTAAGAAGAGTTTCTTTAAAATCACTTTTCCCTTGGCGCAAATTCAATTCGTGGCTTTATGTACGAGTTATTAACGAAAAACCGTGACCAATAAGAGTCGAGTTCTTTAGACCTAAAATAGCTGAAGTTCGTCTCTCATTGGTTAGTTTTCTTCAATAATAACTCGTAAACAAAACCGCAGATTACATTTGCACTAAGCATAAAGTTACTTCAAATTATCTCAGGGATCTCTGTAGGAGACTCGGATAAGTACCTAATATCGTTACCCCCTTGATTATCAAATTATCGCTCGGGTTGTAAGGCCGAGAAGCTGAGCGACGGGACAGAAGGCATCGCCGTTCGTTTAATAAAAAATGAACAGCTGATATGGAAAAACAAATCGTGTATTTACAAGTATTTATAGTTGATTTCACTGCATGGATATTGTGATCGATCGATTGCCTAGAAGACTGGCAGAAGCTGGAATCGACTAGAGCAGTTTGAGAGAGCGCCATGCTGACTGGCGATACTGAGCGAGAAGGAGTAGCGCGTCAAGAGTATACGAGAAATGAAAAGAAAATGAACGCGCGAGAATTACGAGAGCTAAGGCTGAATAAGCGTGAATAAGAATGTATAAAACTGAATACAAGCAAGTGAAAAACTGTGTATGATACTGATGTGGAGTCAAACTTTCTGCTATTTTATAGTTTTCTCTGAGAGGAAACCTGAACGCGGATTGGTTGATGGCGAAGTAGAAAGGGAAAGTAGAAGGCACGTGTCGCACAGGTAGCGGGAAAAATTTCGAGCAAGTGGTCAACATGGCACATTTGGCGGCTCTGTCATAAACCAAAAAGAGGATGCCAATGGAGCATCCGATTTTATTGCAGGAATTATGACTGGTTAAAAACTATAAACTTAATGCGATAATGGTTGTGAACCTTACCTCAATTTAATAATAGGGTTTCACTCCACCAAGAAAGTGATAAAGAAATAAACTTGTACGAAGTGAAAACAGCAAATTCGGTTAGAGAAGAAATAAAATAATAAACAATGCTGTTGAATGATGATCTACAATTTCGTCAACAATGTAGACGCGATTCTAGAACATGAAACACTTTAGTACTGATATACAAATTCGAAATACATAAAGCAGGAGTTCATGTTTATTTCATCAGTATCGATTTACTGCTGGATAAGATGTAAATAGAAGAGATACGATTTTCGGCTAGCGGTTTATTCGTTTCCTTGTTTTTCGAACGAGATTCTCACAGAGATGAAAGCACCATAGCGTTTAGTGTGTTGGAAGCTCCTTCAGACAACACGATGAATAATGGAAGAAACAAAGTTAAGTGAACCATTCAGTTCAATCTTCTCTCACCTTCTATACTCTAGAAGAAAGCTTTTTACAAATATACGTACAAAATACCGTAATCATATCTTTTGAAGCGTATCTCATTTGTCGTATAACTTTAGTACCACAGGAATAACTCTAGAGAATATGGTAATAGAACAGAATTTACGTATGAGGTGATGTACGTAACCCATGAGAAAAAGTGTAAACACAATATTATGTGACTTGTAAATCGTTGATCTTAAATGAACTAACGTCACTGTTTCTAGTTGACATGATAGGAAATGTTTTACTAGGCGCATACATAATTCAAACTATTTACCGTTTGCATTAAACAAAATATTTACTGTTTGCTCAAAGTAATTACTTTCACTGATTTACTCACTTTCACTTTGTGCCGAAAACGAAATATGGTAAATTCTAATTAATTTTTGTCATGTAAATTTTTAAAGTAATTTTTATATTAACTTGCTCGTATACAGGATGACACATTTGATGATTTGGACTTAATTATCTCCTAAACTATCTGAACTTGTTCTAAATGCAACTTATTTTATATGACCTTGATTTTTTTTTTAAATGGAACTGAATGTCTTTTTTTAGATGAGCTTGTAATCTACTCTAAGGCAAATTCATTGACCTATAACACTTTGATCTTTCAAGGTTTTCAAGATCATTTAAAGCCATTCAAACCTTACCTTCGTTAAACGTTCGCAACATTTTTCTTGTGCGAATATTTTCTCGAATTGTACGTAAACATCGGGTGAGCTCGCAATAATGAGTTTTGTTATTAAATAGGTAAAGTTGAAAAGATCAGAGTGTTATATGTCGAAGGGCTCCTGGAACAAAGTACAGGCTTATCTGGAACAAAACATACAGTTTTATTTATAAAAATCAAAGTCACCTTAAAATTTCGCAAGCACATCCACCTTGATAGAATTTGTGACTATCATAAGATTCTCCCTTTGAAACATGGTAAGTTCTATTTAGAATATTTTTATAAGCAATCTTAAATTGAAGTATATTATTGTTTCTGCATATGTAATTCTTTTGAACTCTATCCATTTTTTAGGTAAATTAAATATCTTTATAGAAAGGTAATCATTTCGTTAAATCTCTTCGAATTATACCAATCAACATCAAAGCCGTATACTTTCGTTGTATTGTACACATTCCTGCAAAACTATTCTACTGTAAACTTGATTTTAATTTTGGTACGTAAATATGACATACAAAAGTTTTATTCGACGCTTTACTCAGATAGAAAATTCAGGTGATGACATTTTGTGACGGTAAGTATAAGGAGAAAATTGAATCGCCTAAGACTCCTGTGTTGATCTTAACACATATTCGTCTGCATTACGGAAATTCGTCATTTTGCAAACAATCACCAATAGTCAAGTGACGAAATCATTTGTATATTACAGAAAATAAGTTATTCTTGTTCTTTTAATTCCAGATAAATTACATTCTAATTTTTATCAAACAGAGATAATTTTAATCAAAGATGGGTAAAATTATAACCATCGCTAAAAAATATATGATTTTTAACAGGTTACATTGTTTTTATATAGACCATATCATTTCTAGAAATAGTGTAAAAAAAATTATGGCATTTTGTGAATGACGTTGCAAAAAATTACCGGACGGATATTTGTTAAGTTTATAGTGTTTCTTAATTTTTCTGATTATTTTCAGATGCCGACAGTACTGATTTTTAGAAGTTTGGAAGTGGCGCAATCTGTGAGTGAGATTCTGCACCGGGTGAGGTTGATTGTGGCAACCGAATTTACACAACGCCTCGTCAGCGTTATTTGAACCGTTCACTAGAAGCGAATCAGGTTGATTTTAAGTTTATTCGTTCTGATTTCTAAACCTACATTTCCGCAAATTACAATTACAATCGTTACCTATGTATTATTTCCGCTGTTTATTTTTTACATTAGAAAGACAATCAATGTTCAAAATGTGCTAACACTAGATATGATTATAACATAGTAGAGACTTCCTTAACCGAAGATTTGTTTTTACAATATTCTGCTATCCAAACGTTCCATTATCCGATCATTGTATTATTTAGATTCGTTATCACCTAGTAGAGAATCCGAATGAAATACTTAGATAATCAAATTTCAGTATCAAAATATTACAAAAATAAGTCTTCGGATACGAGTGTTACGTACGGAGATTACTCCCGACGTTTTCTTTCCTTCTTGAGGGTGCACGCTAGATAACGTCGACAGGGAGCACGGTTCCACGATCCAAATACAAAATATTTAGTCTACCGTATGGGCGCCAGTTCAAGAAGACCCACGTGTCCCTGAGTCACTGTATCATCCGTGGTGCAGGCCCCCACACAAAAATATGTTTAGTTTCTGATAAACGCCAGCTTAAGGGTTGGGACCACGTGTCCCTGAGTCACGGCATCATCCGCGGGATGATCTGGTCACGTAGGTCCAGCCCCCACTACCATATTTGCCAGTTCAGCCGAATATAAAAGGGCCAAGATTTTTCTTCTTATCGCGCAGTTTCACCTCTTGCCGCTGTGAACGTTGCCCTGCATTAAAATCGTGATAACTATTCTGTGTTTATGTTTTCCTTTGTTCAAATCCTCACACGTCAACGTTCCTGTTCCTCTTCCCTACACCTGTCTCGTACTGTTTACCTCATTGGTCATTACTCCCTGCTCATCACAATAACCTCATGCCTGCTGGCATAGCTTAACATATTACCCCCCTTCTCCTCTATAAACAAGTCCCTCGTATTGTACCAGCCACATGCCCTCCATCTCTCTTCACGAAGTTTTTTGCAACTTTTCATCAAAGACATCAATCCTTAATAGATAATATGACTTCATGTTGTTGACGACAACTACATTGTTTGCCCGGTAAGCCGGTTTGTTCTGGCAGGTACGCGCCCCCCCCCCCCCCCCCCCCCCCCCCCCCCCCCCCACCTCATTATTAATAGGTATAAAAAAAAACTACTTATCGCGCAGTTTCAAGTCACCGCAGGACGCAACGGACAGTTCGGAACCATTTTGAAAAACATAAGTGCAGTGCTCGTGATCATTCACATTCAATCACATTTAAATTTAAAAACACCATCAGTTTTAACACAATTACAAAATTAGTCCTCTCAGGATTATAACACTGAAGGCACAGGCGAAGAAACTCCCTGCGATACTCGGCAATTCGCCTCCTGCGATCCGGAGGCAACTAGTTGCAGAAAACTACTCTACGCTAGCGGAATATACATCGAAAAAGACTTCATCCAGGAAGTCAACATGGACAGTGCTAACTCTACCTCCAACATACCAACACAAAACAGGTTTGAGATTCTAGCGGCTTTTGCTGAAGCTGCTGAATCAACTCCCTCAAAAAACACTTCAAAAATAATCCAACTTTCCTCACACTTTCATCCCCTCTCCTACTGCAGGTTCAGTCACCAACACAACCACCCCCACCTCACTAACCTCGAATACAAAACCTCCGCCAATTTACGTTGACAATTTCAAAGGAGATCTGGTTCTCGTTACTAAAAACCTCCAGAATGAATATGGAGATAATTTTTCCCTGAAATATGTTAAAAAAAAAATCAAAATTAACCTCCCCGCTCTTGCTGCTCCTCGCGATTTCCAAACAAACTCAGGGAGGAAATAGACAATTTCACACGTATACTTCCAATGCTGAAAAAATTCTTACCACGATCCTCAGAGACCTCCCTAACATGGAATCCCAAGACATACCCTTAGAAATCAAAAGCCACGGTCTCACCCCCCTCCACTGTATCAAAGTAAACACCAAAAACCCCAGATCCGCCCAGTTCTCTTTATATAAAGTCACTTTCTCCAACGGAACGACATTCAACTCAATCTCCAAAGTGAGTTTCCTTTTCTATACCCGGATCTATTGGGAAAAATTCCTCTCTCAAAAAAATTACACCCAATGCTTTAGATGCCAGGCCTTCGGGCATCTAACTAAATGTGTCAAATATGCTGGTTCAGACCTCACCAGAGAGGGCACCAAATCAAGAGATACTCCGGCCACCTGTGCAAATTTCAAAGGAGATCATACAGCTAACTACTCACAATGCCCAGCCCTACTCAAACATCTCAGTAGGAAAAATACCACCTGCCTTGCAAAACTCCCCACATCACTCCCTACCTACATCCATACTCTCGCTCCTCTCCCACCCAAAAAACTGACCATATCCTATAGGGATGCCCCAGCAAGAGCAAAACACACAAGACGTCACTTCCCTCCTCCAACCCACTCCCTGCCGAAGAAGAATCCCTTGCTGGCGCATTCAACTTATATAAAGAGATCACAACCCTGTGTGATTTCAAGCTGATGGTAAACGCTACAAAAACACTCATTTCTAAACTTAAAAAATGCACTACCCAGATCGAACTCATGGAAGCGTTTGTAGAAGTTGACCTCTCCCTTGAATGGATATCAAACAATCAGAGAAGATCGCGACACCTCCCATGGAGGCGTTGCCATCCTAATTAGCAACAACCTTCAGTTTCAAGTACATACCAACCACTCCACAAAACTAGAAGCTCTATTCATCAAGCTTCTCTCCCTTTCAATCATAATAGACGTGGTCTACGTACCGCCATCGCATAAACTCACTCTCTCCGATCTCGATCAGCTTACAAACCTCCCCGGTAAATACATTATTGGAGGAGACTTCAATGCTAAACACACCTCATGGCATAACTACTCCAATAACTCCTCTGGAATCTCCCTCTTTAACCACTCTACAAATGCCTACTATCTAATCAACCATCCAGGCAGCTTCACCTTCAACCCTTCAGAACCTTCAACTCAGAAAATCCATGCTGGACATCTTCCTTATAAAACACCACAACACCTTTCACAGCACAACCAAAGACTACTTCGCAACTCGACACAGATCTGTCCTTCTGACGGCTGAACCTGGCACCCTCCCACCTCCTTACATGACCCCCGATATAGACTGGCCAGCTTTTAACAAGATTATATCAATAACATACAGGCGTATTTCTCGGCTTGTACCAAAAAGGCCACAACCCATCACACACCTCACAGGCACCATATTGACACCACTGCAGACACCTCCCTTCTTAACCTCATTAAAATCAGACGCAATGCCAGAAAACAATGGCAATGCCATGGTCTTACCTACTATAAAGACTTAGTGAAACTTCTCTTCTCACAGATTATGTACCTCTAGAATTGCTAGGATCAGAAGCAATGCCTGGAACAACAAGATCCGTAATCAAACCAAACCTGACCCCACCTTCTGGGCCAATCATAGAATCCTCACGGGAAAGAAAATCTTCATCCCCCAAATATCACACAATAACGACACCCTCACCTCCGACTTAGACAAAGCAAACCACCTCTGCAGATCCTTCCAACAGATCCATAACAACGCCTTAAACGCCCCTTCAACGTATGAAACGACAATCAAACTCTTCACGTCCCACGTCCTCGACACCGATACCTACCCTGCTTCACCTTCACTTCCCGAATTTCACATCTCCCTACCTACTGTCCACAAAGCTATACGGGCCCAACGTAGCAACAAAACCCCGGGTCATGACCGTATCACTCCCCCACACTCAAGTTCGCGTCCCCCAAGATAGCATTACAACTCTACTACATCTTCAACCGTTCCATCAAACTTCATTACCTTCCCAACACCTGGAAAATAGCCAGGATAGTACCAATACCCAAACTTGGTAAAGATCACAAACTTGCCGAAAATTATAGACCAATTAGCATCCACACAATAGGCAAGATTTTCGAAAAATGTGTTCGACCGCGAACGTAAATCTGTCCGCGACGAAGATTGTTTTTTGTATACTGCGTTAAGAGTTTCAAAACGTTCCGGGAAGACCCTTAGACCCCGGATGCAGCCGCCACAAGACCCCTTTGTTCACGGCTAGCGCGAGTCGGTTCCTAGATGGGCACGTGCGGGCCAATAGTCTAAACATTCGGGCGACTTTTCGGCGCCGGATTTTTCCGGACGCCTCGGACGAGAAAGCGAGATAAGCAGGTATAAATTCTCGGTCCCTTTCGTGAGAACTATTAGTTGTCGTTACTTAGTTGCTAGTTGCAGTCGAGACGGTCCGGGACGGACGCGGTTAAGTGAAGGTCAGTTGTAATCGAGACGGTTCGGGACGGACGCGGTTGAGTGAACGAGTAGTAACGAAAATTCTATAATACACTACACACAATAAGAGCGTTCCCTCGGAGTGAATCCAGGTCGAACATCGGAACCGAGTTCCGCCATCGGACAGACCCAGGAGTGTCTGTCACCCATTACATGTAATAAGAGCGTTCCCTCGGAATTGATCCAGGTCGAACATCGGAACTGAGTTCCGCCATCGGACTAGACCCAGGAGTGTCTGTCACCCATTACATGTAATAAGAGCGTTCCCTCGGAATTGATCCAGGTCGAACATCGGAACTGAGTTCCGCCATCGGACTAGACCCAGGAGTGTCTGTCACCCATTACATGTAATAAGAGCGTTCCCTCGGAATTGATCCAGGTCGAACATCGGAACTGAGTTCCGCCATCGGACTAGACCCAGGAGTGTCTGTCACCCATTACATGTAATAAGAGCGTTCCCTCGGAATTGATCCAGGTCGAACATCGGAACTGAGTTCCGCCATCGGACAGACCCAGGAGTGTCTGTCACCCACTACATATAATAAGAGCGTTCCCTCGGAATTGATCCAGGTCGAACATCGGAACCGAGTTCCGCCATCGGACAGACCCAGGAGTGTCTGTCACCCATTACATACACGATACACACACCAGAAAAGGTAAAACACACACACCTTCGTCGAGTAAATGTAAAGATTTGTAACCCGGTCATTATTGTCTGTTTCCATTTTATGGGGTTTTTTATGCCGCAAGGCTTTTTCCCCAATGAGCCAATAAATTACTCTAAGATTCTCGGCTCAAATTCGGCATTACTCATTAATTAATTTTCCTTACCTCATCCTCACACCTTATAATAAATTGAAATACGGAATCTCTCCATGTTGGTGAGATTTCGACGTAACAAAATGTATCCATTACTGGATAACAAACACCTTCAATTCTTCCCAAAGCTTCATCCACCAACAATTTGGCTTTAGAGCTCAACACTCTACTACACACCAACTAATCAGAATCTACCAACTCCTCACTCACGAGCATAGCATAAACCGCTCTTCTGCCATGGTCCTCTTTGACCTTACCAAGGCTTTTGACACTGTCTGGTCTGAGGCACTACTCTACAAAATTCACAAACTTGGTCTACCATTAACTTTTACCAGACTCATCCGTTCTTATCTTTGTGGCGCGCTGCGCAAATTGGAAATTTGGAGGAGCGAGGAGCGGGAAAAAGAGAGGGAAGACTGTTTCGTCCCGGTCTCACTAGGGGACTCGCCAGTAAGGCGTTCTAGCGGGCCCTGCCTTAGACAGGGATAAGGGTAAGGACGGTTTCGGTGTATATATACAAATCGGAACGGTTTTAGGTAGCTTCGGGAAGGGAATCCATCTGCTGGCGAATGGCGGAGGTAGTCGCCACATCTTCATAACATACACATTTATGTCTCTCTTACAGGTTCCTCTTCGGACCTCCTTCCAGTCACTGCAGGGGTTCTCAAGGCTCTATACTAGGCCCACTTCTCTTCAACATTTACATAAATGATGTCCCGATTGCAGAAGGCTGCCATCTCGCCATCTATGCTGATGATACCACCCTCATCTCATCTTCGTGGTCTCTTCACGTCCTCCACTCCAGACTACAAACTTATGTCAACTTAGTGGCTACATACTTTGCAAACTGGAAACTGAAGCTCAAACCTTACAAAACGAAAATCATCTGTTTTCCAAGAAAAGACTCCATACCTATCACTATGCCACTAATAGTAGGCGGTCACACCATCAACTGGTCCCCGCAAGTCACCTACCTAGGGGTAATCTTTGACCACAAACTAAGCTGGACTCCAGCAGTCCTAGATAAAATAGCCAAAGCCAAAAAGGCAGCAGCCTCCACCCATTCCCTCATCGCCCACGGTTCAAAGCAAAAAAAAACACCTCAGAATAACACTTTACAAGACTTGTTTTAGGCCAGTGCTTACCTACGGATCACGCCTCTGGTGCACCGCCCCAGGACCACTCTCAAGAACCTACAAATATTTCAAAATGAAGTCCTTAAAATTATCACCGGCAAACCTCCTCGTTACCGCACCAACGTACTCCATATAGAAACCAGCATTGAGCTAATCCTCCATCTCATTCATGAACTCATTTCTAGATACAAGATCGAAAATCACCCAACCCTCTTATCCGTGACACCGGCCTGTACGATCGTATTAGAATTCCCTAAAAAATAAAAACCAAATTCCCATTAGACTCCTCCTTTTTTCTTCTACTCACCATGTTACAATACACTCTACAAGACCTCACCTAATCACTCTAACACACACTAGCCTCCCCCAACGCAAGGACGGCTGACTTTACACCTCGGGGTTTTCTTTGAAAATTTGTTCCCCATCCTGACCTAATTGCCTCAAATGAACTTCAACCTCATGCAGGTAACCCCACATCCGACCAATCTTCAAAAATACCGGTAAGAAGACTACTGCTTTCCGGCACGATTCCAATTCTATAGCCTCACAGTACCCCCTACAAAAGAAAGAACAAAAAAAAATTCTCATCGGGCAGTTTTAAGTCAAATCACGACGCGAGACATGGCGAGATCGAACCGAATTCCCCTTCGGGCAAATAGTTAGCCCTCTACACTACACTTACACTAATACTAATATTCCTTGTGATTCAGTGTACAAGTTATTCATTGCATTTCCCAGTTCGAATCACTTGTTGGTACTCTTATGCCGTGAGGAGAAGGAATAGGATCTCTCGAGACTCCATAGTCTTTCTTGCCGGACGGTTAGAGTTTTTAATTGAAATAAGCCACAAACGGGGTTTTACAAAGAACTTTATTATAAAGTGAAGATCACGCGGAACTACATACTGTCAAACTGAGCCTCGAGCAAAGCGAAGCATCCACTTTTATCCACGATGCAGTTTCTAGGCTGAAAAGGGGGTAAAGCATGACCCATGCTTTTGGTGACGCAGTGTTTTGGCAAAAGTGACACACAGGTCAGCCTAATCGTTGACTCACGATTAAATGTTTGGGGTACCGCATAACAGTACGATCCCACAAAGATACACCTTTGCCGCTCGAGCTGTATCGATTAATATTTCTTTTGAAGTTACGAGGCCAATTAGAATCAATCCAAAAACCCATTACCCTATCTAGTGGCAAACCCGGTGATGAAATAGGCATCGGCCAGTCCACGCATTCCCCTCTAAATATCCGCAAAACTCATTTACCTCCGGCCACGTGTGCAAACTGCCCTCGGCTCGTAACACGAGAGTCTCTACTATAATAAAAGTGAATAAAGCACAACGTTCGTTGCTAAATTCTAGGCATTGGAAACGTTCTATTAAATTTGTTGTAACTTAGTTTCTATATTACACTATGCCTCATAACCAGAGCAAAGTAAGACACTATTTTAAATGACAAATAATAAATATTTTAGTTCATATCATTTATGTATTTTCGAAAATAAAGTATTTTATTTGTACGAAATAACGTACGTGTAAAAATAAAATATAATAAAAATATTTAATTTATTATGAGTAAATTACATAATTTTATTTTACCAAATCATACCGTAAAATTTATTTTGTTAATCTGAAACAAACGAAGTACGTTTCCTCATCACTATGAAATGTGCATAAAATATACACTTTGTTACATACGAATAACAATATGAAAAGACAATAAATTTTATTTGCAAATGAATTTCCATATCGTTTCGTGATGAAACAAAAAACACCTCCAAGAATTCTTTTCGGCTTCTCTTAACCATCGGTTCTACGAACCATGGTATTTTGTTTATAGAAAATAAGAATTCGTCACTAGGACAAACGGCGACTCTCTTTAGTCTTTTCAAAGAGTGAGCGTTATAGTCTCAGCCGCGATCTTGAATAGAACGGATGTGTGCAAGATATACATACCTTCTCGAGTCTTCTTTTATAAAATAAAGAGAACAATTTATATAGTATTATTGTTATATAATTCTCATTTAATAACCTCAAATTCCAGTAGCAAACACGGTTTCTTATTTCATCTTGTTTCGCCTTACGTTTATCATTTTCACAATTTATTTTCAGGACAAGTACTATGGGAAGTATCTTTATTTATATTAATTTTGTGGGAAATATTTATATTTTGTGTTATTAAAATAAAAATTATTCTATTTTATGTTCTAAATTATCAAAATAAAATAATTATTTTCGCTATTTAACTTTAGATTATCAAAATAAACTCCTTTGTTTTACGTTTTACATTATTAAAATTAAATATTTATTTCATACTGTAGCTTTGGACTATTAAAGTAAATTATTTTATTTACTGAAATTTAATATGCTACTTGAAGTACAGTAGTGTCTCCATGAATGTCACGGAGACAGAATTGAAAGAGTATTTTGAGCGTCGCCGACATCTCGTGAGAGAAAGAGAGAGCGAGATAGAGAGAGAGAGAATGAAGAGATAGCGGCCAGCATGCCGGTGTACATTACTATGTACATGGTATTACCACGTTACCAACAAAGTTTGAAATCCAACATTCTATAGAATGCCTCTGCGTTTTTAAGCAAAGTATGAAACGATTCATATTTCATTAATATAACCTTGACATAGTGTTAAATGCAGCATCTTTTAATTATTTAAACATTAAATCGGGTGGAGCTGTAACAGCGTTTCTGTAGACTCTCGCTCTCAGTGATTTTTATGACTTATGCTGAAGAAAAAATAACCCCAAGAAGGTAGAAAGAACCCAGATATGCAATAAACGATCTTGAATGCAACCCTGAGATGGAAGTTGTAGCTGTGTACAACAGTGGAGTCGGAAACGGTACAGAAAACATCATTCAAAACGCTTACGTATCCAGTTTTTCTATTAATTTTATATAATATTCAGTAGTCAATGTAGTTCTGTTCATAATAAATTGGTCATAGTTTATATAATTTATTCAGTTCGTACTGTATTACCCCAGTCCTTATCCTTCAAAAAACACATGGTCTTATCAGAATTTTTTTCATAATTTGCCTAAGTAGCAAGCGATTATGTAAGCAAGGCCGACACAGCATATGTCTGTGCCGGAGTCATGAAGACGTAAATAAATGAAGCTAATGCAATAATACTCGATATATTTACAAAGGAACTCGGGTACTTTGGGGACGCTACACGTCGTACCCGCCATGGACGCTCACGTGGGTCGGAAGCCCCTGAGTGATCTTAACACATTGTTGACCGGTCACGAGTTAACTCGTGTTTACATTCCCAAACTAATAATATTCGGTGACATGAGATAGATTCAGCGTAAAATTGCCGGTCAACAATATGTTAATACTACTTAATTAACACGCGCGCACTTATCACTTAAATCACATACATTCCACGGCAGATGATGATCCTGCGACAGATGATAATTCCTCGGATGATATGTCATAATTCCGCATAAACATCAATTGCAATTCCGATAAACATCACTTCAACCAAATTACACCGAATACGGCGACAATATTTAGCAAACTTAAATTAAGAACCCTAATGACCTACAGGCACCTCGGGTACCTCGGGGATGCTACCCCCTGTACTCATTCACGTGAGCCAGCTCTGTGAGACCTCTGATCGGAGAAATACCAATTTCAATAACTTTCTAACGAAGTGTTGTTCCGAGCCCTAACTGAAAGTATTACGAGTCCATCAGTAGATGAGACGATTTCGTACGATGATATCCTTCAATAAAAATCTAAAAAATCCCATAATCTCAAGTATTATGATTCTTCTGCAGTGTACAATCACTCAATTACGTATACAAATACGAATTCTGTATCTTTTTGACATCCTCAATGTAAAAGCTTAGACTGTAATCAGTGCATTGTAAATTACACATATTACCACATCTCAATTACAAACTATCAATGAGATTTAAGGCATGTTAGAACCATACTTTTAGTCAACTGAGTTTATCCTTCCATCATCATTACTTCATTTTGTTTCCTAAATTACCTGAATCAGACTTGAGCTTGGACTGACGACAGAAAATAAAATAAAAAAGGAAGACACAAATTTGAGAAATGATGATTCACTCAATATGTATTTAAAACAAACGCACGAGTGGGCCATATTTGCGCAACTCTATTTTCAGAAATTCAGAAATAGAGACTGGTGTCTAAAAGCAAACGCGTGTGGTGCATTTTCTATTCCAACGCTAATTGATTGAATTTAGAATGAACAGCTTCAGCACACTTTCATTTTTATCAACACTACTCTGAATGTAAAGTCGATGGACCGCTCAAATTATAGATTTTATTAAAAACAATTAAAAACAATAGACATTTATGATTATATTATTTGATTACGCGGGCACTAGAAAATAAATTGTAGTGCTCTAGCAAATGTATGCTCCATGTGTTTGGACCCAAAACCCACCGAAACAAGGAATGAAAATATTCACCGTCCATGTAACACTGGTCTTGCAATGTTTCATAAGAATTTTATACTAAATAGAAGGGTTGTAACAATATTTTCCAATCAATGTCAAAAAGGTAAAGAAACACGGACCATTTTTTCGTAACATTAATCTACAAAATTTAGAGTTAAATATCACAAAAACAACACGATCAGTGAATTGTCGACGACGATATTAATTTCTTAAACCTGAAAGTAACAACTCCCGTTCGCTTTGTTTTTATCTACTTAATACTAACAGGGGAATCGATAAGTGTGTTGCAGCTACCCTTAGAACGGTTACTCGCAGTGTAGCATTTATTTCACAACTCCAACGCGTTGACAATTTTCACCACGCTGACATAAACATTCTTATTTCATTCTTTCTTCATTTCGCAACTCTAAGGACAATCGCAAATGCCAGCCTGCAGAGGGTTCCAGATGCAAAATGTGCGTAAAAAAAGCCGAATAAAGCTACTGCAACGCGATTATTCCGTCTCAACGATAACTCAACGAAGAAAAATTCAAAAGACTACTATCATTTCCAAAAAGAACATGTCTATAGATTTTGAAAAATCTAAAAAAATTCCAAGTAAACTGTGTGTACTGATTATATCTCTATACATATTGTTAAGAAACTATTTCATGGTGAATTCTATATGTATATGAAAACAATGGTAAGAGTACGTATACAGAATGTCATGGAATTGACGATACAACCGTGTTTGCGAGATTAAATCTTAAAGAATTGTAACTTATTTAACACTTGTAGGGCACACAATGATTCGAGCAATTCAAAAAAAGCGAAAGATCAATATTTTTTATAACATATTTGAAATTTAAAGTCTTTATGTTTACGTAAACAATTGAAAAAAAAAAAACGAAAACGTAACCCCAACATCCAGAAAACACATTAGCCTCAAACATTTGTTATATCACCATGTCTTTAACATCAATTTATTTAGAATTTACGACAATAAATGTAAATATAAACATATTATTCGTTGAGGGTATTAAACACTTGTTGTTTTGATTGTTATATGTTTTAATTATTTATCGTATTGTCTTATTTTGTTGTCTCGAAGTTACACATCCATGAAGAATCTAATCTACAAGTTCGACAAACTTGAAGCTAACTTTTCTCGAAAAAGGAAAAAATATGTCTTGAAACCTCTACCGAAAACTATTCCTTGAATCTTCCTCGTGTAATTTAATATTTTAGTGGTACGTCCGAGGATAAATGGGATGTTTTTGAAAACTCTGTTTGAGAACCCAGTAATTCATAATAAAAAATGTTTCGAATGTTTGTATGGCTTGAGAACCCAGTAATTCATAATAAAAGATGTTTCGAATAAAACTTGATCATTCCACAGACTCTAACAAATTGCAGTGCTAAGTGTTAATAAAAGATTTTTTTATTGAACAAAGAAATAATAACATTGCAATTTTTTATCATAACTGTGTATTATTTTTGCACAAATCGTTTCATCTTTGAATTTTCTTTAAAAAATTACTAAGGTACTTAGGTCGAAAATTAGTTACTCTATAGATATAACTTTTGTTCAGAACATCCTTAAATCGAGTCACTGTGCGACCTTTGCGCGGTCTTTTGTCACAAAAAACTATATACCCTTCGAGATACTCCTCCTAGACATACGTTAACTTTTCTATAGATCTTCATGACACAAGTGGAAATTTCAGTTACCTGTCGGAAATAAGAAAGTCATATCATCATATTTCTACGCGATCCAAGCTCCGCCCACCGGGTGCTAAAGAAATTGGTAAAAATGACGCCTTTAAAATAGTATCACTTCGCATCTACGTTTTATAGCCTGACAAATACGTTTTTCAACTAAAGTTTTCACTGTTGCAATATTATTATTAGCTTTAGTTGTCGAGGTTATTGACTATTTGCTAGTAATTTGCTATTATCTACAAAATGAAAATTATCCAGATCTGTGTTTATATGTACGTTTCTCATCCTTGGATAGTGGAATTTAGTTTGTTCACCTATTTCGGAGACACCCCATACAATGGTTGCTATGAAGAAGTTTATTATGTCGTTTATGCGATCCTGTACTGTTAAGGCGTTGTCTCGTTTTATGTTGAACTTTTGTCTTTATGGTCCCGTTACTCAGCATCCGTATAGTATGTTATCTACTGCGCGGCTTTCTTTTTTCACAAAAATTGCAGTATGTTTGTTCAACTTTCTTAATTAGGTATTCGTGGGTTAATTTGATGTGGTCTAACCTTAGTCGATATAATACAGTTTTTTCTTTTTCGTTCATATTGTTATGTAGAATTCTTTGGTTGAAGTCATATATTAAGTGGCGTAATTTGTTAGTGTTGTTGTATTCCATTTTGTTCCATTCTACTTTTACGTCCATTTGTGTGTGATAACTAAACTGCAGATCTTTATGCAAAATAAAAAATTTTCAAGACAATTGCGAGAAACAAAAATTATATAAAAATAAATTCTTCCTTTTAATAATTTTGATAAGTTGAAAATAGTGTAACAAAATTACTGTTATGTCTTCACAATGCTGAATTTCAACTATTTAATTTTGCCATAAATACATAATTTGCAGTGTAGAGATAAATGAGATCAATATTTCAGTTGTCATAAATGTATGTAGTTTCCTTTGGTGCAGCATCTGTGTTTTTATTATCTACTATCCGCTGATACCAAGATATCCAGATAAATATTTTATTTATATCCTTATTGTATAGTTCTGCACATGTTTTCTATATTTTTTTCTTATTCCGTAACTATTTTTACTATTTATGGTCGTTTGTTTGCATTATTAACTTATTAATCTATTTTCTGAGTCTGACGTGTCGGTAAACATTCGAATGTAATTGGAGTATTTGTCGCTTGTTTGAAAAAATCTATATTGGTGTTCTATACTGCTTCATTTTGTCTTTCTATTAAGGTAGCTAATTCTACTTCTTACAGGGAGCGTGAACCTGGCAGATTTTCAAACTCATTTTTCTCGGAATGCAGTTCTCCTTAGTGCACTTTCCAGCATAACATTTGCAATGTAGCGAGCATTTCTAGACACTTTACGTGAATAGCCCTGTCACCTGTGACACTCAGAGCTCGCACCGATATTTCTCAGATCATCGTAACTCGTAGCGTGAATTCTCCGGAAACTCAAGATTTATGAAATCCACAAACGTTATAAAGACCACCAAACATATTTTTTAAAGGCAATTAAATGTCTGCGCCGTACCATTAAAATTACAGGAAACAATTTTCTCCGAAATGGATTCGTCGGCGCAGGCGTCAGAAGTTATGCTAAACATTTATATGCCAAATTTTCTCTCCTTAGCGCAGAGGTAACTACTACACCTCCCGAGGTAGCGAGTTCGAGCTACAAAATTTCCTTTTTTTCTAAAATCTTACATACGTATACGTACATACTGCATACGTACGTAACAAAACTGGTTTTAATCCTGGTGCGAGCAATCGAGTTATTAATAATTTCTTAAAAATTGGTCCAAACGACTAGAAGTTTTTCTAAAAGGTAGAAGAACGAGTTCCAAAATTTCCACTTGTTTCGAGTGACAACAAACAATTTTTTAATCGTGTTTATCAATTTATTCAACATAACTTTTTAGTAAGTTGTAAGTTTGAGTAAGTTGACAACAATACGCAAACCGCGTTAAATTTTTCTGATGTTGTAAAATTTTTATAATAAATGCATAACATCTTCACTCTAGTTACGAGTTACGAACAATTAAAGATAAAGAAAACAGCAACTGCTAACTGTAATAAATCTACTGATTTTTACTGTGTGTGCGTTTTACTTTTCCTTTCGTATTTATTAAATTTATTATTACCAAACTCTAAATCTAAACAGTCATTGTACAGCAAACAAGACCTTTAAACATCTCAACAAAATTCAAATCATTTAGTACATTTTAGAAGCGCTCAAATACTTTCGTCCTCCACTGTATTATGTGACATTAACTAAAATATACAAAAATATGGACCAAATACTTAATATTGTTTTATTGGTAAATAGTGAATTTCCCAAGTATAATACCTATATTGCAAATTTAAAATACAATAAAAATTGGCAGCATTTTAAGAAGTCATAGTATTATTATTTAATCTATTAAGGAGGTTAAAGAAGAATAAAGTTAGTGCTATTTTCTACTCCTTGCAACTGATGCAGACAATTTTTATTTTACATTAAAATCAGCAGTCTAATAATTAGGAATATTATCGAATGTTAAGTCGAAGTGGTATAATGTAATGTTAAAAAATTTAAAACGTACAACAAATATATTTTAGATTGTAAACATATATTTTACATTATCATTTACAAATTTTACGTTTTGCAACCTTGTAAATAGTAATACTGATTTCTGCTGATCGATTTATCGTGAAATCCAGCAAGTGAAACAAGTAATAGCAAATGGTACCACAATTTCAAAGAGGAATCGGACGTTTGCATTAATGTCGATCTGTCCATGCTCCCCATTAATTTGAATTTGAAAGCAGAAGTTATATTCTGGCTACTGACTGCATACCCGGGGTCTACATGAGTACGTCATGTAACTCTCCGTTTACCTTTCATTTCGTAACACAGTTATCTTTACATGATTCAATTTTTTGTTATTCGAGCATGCAAATTTTGATTGTCCGGAGAGAAATTTGTAATATTTGCATTTTCAAATAATGCATGCTTTTCATTAAAAAATCATGTTTTTCTATAGCTCAATCAAAAGAAAACGTTGTCTTTGGCAGCGCATCAAAAACGTTGTTCTTTCTACTTTGACTTTTAATTGTAATCGTTCAATAAAAAAAATAAGCTAACCTAATTCGAGCATGAAATCATCCACACGAAAGATAGTCTTCCAGAATTTGGGTCTTTTTCTTCAAGAAATTGGCATAGACAATACAAGCTACGATTTGTAATTATACTTATCCCTCGTAAATGCATACTTCAAAAATTGCCAGTTAGTCTATACATATATTTCATTATACGTTGTAAGCTTATTTTTAGACAATTACATTGAAGTTGAAATAATATAAGAAAGAATAAGATTCTATTTCAAATAATTATTGCTAGAGAAATTTTATTGATTTATTTTTTAAGAATATATATAAAATTGACAAATCTTATCATACAAGAACATTTTATTGTACTGAAAATTTATTTTTTTATTTATTTTGTAGTGATCAAGAATAATTATTAAAACTCTATGGAATTGCATAATTGATACATTATTTTCGAAAGCAACTAGTGTAATGGGAAATAAGAGAATTTTTACTGCTTTAAAGATTCTAGAACCGACCAACGACACCCTCTTTGGTATTCTACTCCTCTCACCTTCAATATTCCTATTCACACTCCTCATTGGTCGATTCAGCCGACGGATCCAGTCAACCATGAATAATTATGCGCTCTGATTTTTCTGCCTCGGTCAATGACTCCTCAGAGGTATGAACATCTTAAGAGAAGATATTATTTTTAATATAATAACATTTACAATCTGTTAGTGCACAAAAATAGTTGGCTAATAACAGTCTTCAAAGCTTAAAGGAAAAAGGGTAAACGTCACAGACTGTAATTTCATGACTTTAATCTGATCTCTTCTTTGCAATTGCACATAGAAAATTTAATATTATAAAACAGTAAAAACTTGCGCTTTCATTTGC
Organism: Augochlora pura; assembly: GCF_028453695.1. Taxonomy (NCBI): domain Eukaryota; kingdom Metazoa; phylum Arthropoda; class Insecta; order Hymenoptera; family Halictidae; genus Augochlora; species Augochlora pura. The sequence goes on from NC_135775.1 coordinate 14,045,773, forward strand.
AATTTTGCATTAATAAAAATCGATTTACTACCATTCATCAAGTATGTAATTAAACAGTTCTACAATCAGTCATGAAGATTGATCTATAAAGAACATGTGAATATTAAATATGCAAATATTAAATATGCTTGAAAATCAAGCGAATACGTTGATGATTATAAATTATTAACATGTACTTCGAAAACGTTGTTCTATACGTATATGCTATTTCTACGATTGAAATGTAACGACCGTATGATTTGTTTCTACAACAAACTATTATGCGCACATAACGTAAACTCCGGATAGTTTATTTGATGTTTTACGAATGCTGAATAAAACGTCGACGATTCATCAGTAACATTGGATGTGACACGAAACGTTGTAGAGACTGAAAATTCGCGGACGCAAAAGCACGCTTTAAATGATTTGTACTGTACCCCCCAGTATGCGTTTTCGCGAAAAAGCTATTAATCTCTCACCCAAAGTGCAAGTGATGTTATTCCTTTATTTCTATGTACATTCTCTGTCGCGACAGTCAACAACGGCCACGTAGCATGGTTGTCTTTCTATAGTGAAAACATGTTCAACTAACAATTTTCTTTCGAAAATAAGTATATGTATATTTATAATGCCAGAAAAAAGTGTATAAAGGAAAAATTTTCGATGATACAGATATTTTCTTCAAAGTCATATTTTTCGAAAATGCGAGATCATCATCACTTTTGACACATCATAGTATTTTGATTGATGGAATATTATAATGAAAAAAATGCAGTCATTTATGTAATATGTTGACATTTAGACGACTCTCCGAGGAATTATTCTTTAAATGCATCAGCAATTAACCCCTTAAGTCAGCCATTGTTTCCTTCTTCAAATTAGGCGTTCTAAGATGCAACTAATTTTAATTTGTTTATTTAAAGCAAATAGTAGTTTCACCGAGATAACACTTAATCTGAAATTATATAATTTTCCTAAACTAGTTCAATTTGCAAATGCGGCAGAAATTTAAAACTGGACCTAAAAAAAAAAACATTTTCAACACCTTATATTAATTTATTTTAATTAGGGCAAAAATGCGACAGAAAGTATAAATAGATCTCTAAAGAATACAGGGAAAATATAGTCAAAGAACGCGGGTATCGAAAGAGATTGGCGTTAATCATAGTAAATCTCATTAAACGAATCTCCATTTGTGATTTTCTGAAAAATTATGAACACAAAGATCCGTCCCACAATGCACGGTGATGAACAATAAAAAGTGTATCCTCTACAATAATATTCGATGCTGTCATGCTTTGTATGCAACAACAGCCAATACATAATTGAATAAAGACGTTTCTTTTTAAAAAAGCAAGCATTGCATTTATTAGTTAACACATTAACAGCCGCGCCAATAAATCAAACATTGCATAAAATTGAAGTATTTCATGCAATTAAATAAAAATTACGAAGCAAAACTATGTAACATCGATAACTTTTGCAAATCACTGCCTCTCGCGAATCTTAATAAAATTAAGAAATTACGAAGAATTAACGTAAAAATTAAATGTTCAATAATTCTATCACTAACATACCGGTGTTACGGTAAACAATGTGTTAAAAACCGGGCAAACTTTCTAGCCAACCCAATACAGGGGTTGTCTCTTATCTGAACATTTCTTTTTACAATATTCTAATATCGAAAGGATCTAACACCTAATCATTGTATTATTTAGTTACATTATTCTCAGTAGGGAGCTTGAATAATATTTTTAGATAATAAAATTTTTGGTATCGAAATATTATAAAAATAAAGCTTCGGATAAGAGAGTCCCTACTGTACTTTATTTTTGTACAGCTGATTACCATCTTTCATGTTTACGTATCGAGTCGCCCTCGTTCAAATAACATGTTCTTCTTTATCAATTTGTAAGATCTATCGCCACGAATCGAAACTTCGAAACCTCCTCAACGATACACCGCAGGAATTGCAATTTCATTCTCCTATAACTTCTGTCCCTTCACATCAGACAATCCCCGCGACGGTGAGAAAAATTAGATCAAGGAGATGAGAATCGCGAAAACGCAGGATGGGAGTGGCGTGCAGACAGCGTACGATCCAGATGGTGTTCCGTGGCGTGTGAGGGAATGCGCTCGACGTTGAGAAATGAGAGAAGTGGTCAGTCCGGGACAAAATCCCCTACGGTGCTGTTCCAACATTCGACTGATGGGGCATCGAATGATGTGGAAATCAGCGGCGAATTCATGGTTTAAACATCGCCTCGGCTTAATATGAACGGAAGTCAAACAAATTGCTACCGAGGAAACTTGATTACCCCGCTAACAGTGAAAAGGAAAGAGTACATCTCGAAAAAGTTTTCGCTCATACCGTTCCTTCAAATTCTTCAAAAAATTGTTATCACGATTTCTTAAATTTTCACAATCTAAAAATTTATAGAAATTCTATTTTGTAACTCTAGTAAATACTAATAAATAGAGAAATCACATTACTCTCCTTTTCCAATATTCATTCTAATGAAAACATTTAGGTATAGCGAGCTACTAACACTAACATAATATTCTAGTTAATGTATAGTATTTTCAATTATATACATACTATTACACTATATTCGTTATAATGAATATATGAGCCGTCCAGTGCACACATCGATTAACTCCACTTTTTGAAAAATCTTAAATTTAAGTGTCAAAGCACTTGGTATAGTCATAACTTTTTATATTTATAATAACTTTCCTGAATAATAAAGATTAACACCATTAAACGGCAAAATTTTTTTGGCCATTGAAAAATAAGTAATTTATTTCAGAAGCCATTCTGATTAACTCCATACTCTAATGTAATCGTTGATTTGTTACCATGCATCAATGCTTTTTTTTTAAACAGCCGAAGATGTTTCCCCCTCTCAATAATACTGGTAATAAAATCGCATTGGCAAACAGATAAAAAAAATGTTTGTTTGGCCAGAAACTGAAGAATCTCGTGGGTCTCAAGAAAGGACATAGCCGATTAAGATGGTCAAAACTGCCCTTAGAGGTTTTTCAATGAGTCATATACCGTTCGATAGCTGACCAATAAAAATCTCTTCTGCGCAAAATTTTAACCCTGTAACTTGTCCGTGAGGGTAGTTACAGGGTAAATTAGATTTCGCAGTTTTCCGGCATTTTTCCACCTTTAGCTGCTTTCTAAAATTTTGAAAAAATATGGCTTATTTTGGACATTAAGCCGGATGTTATAAAATTTTTTCAGGTAAAAAAAATTTTCCCGTTAAAATCAAGGTCGCTATAGTAATATTCCTGATGAATTAATCACAAATAATATATTATAACAGAACTGTCAACATTCATTTTTATGGAAAAGCTGTAATAAAAATATATAATAAATAACTTTTTCTGTAATGAAAAACTTAAAAATTTAAAGACTGAATTTAACTTTACTGCTTTTTTCAGTTGCCAAATTGAATAACTCCACCAGTCACATAAAAACTGTAACATTACCGACGATTATTTTTTGGCTATTCTTTCTTGTTAATTTTAAACATCGTTAAATGAAAGCTATATCTGTATTTATGCTTTCTACATTATATATGTGAATCTATGTTATAACAGGAATTTTAAAAATCAATGTACATCATTTCATCGCGTTTCTCGACTTTTTGTTTTATGGAGTTAGTCGATGTGTGCACTGAACGGCTCATATAACGTTTCATATAACATTATCGAAAATGAAAAATATCAACGAATGATTCGATGGATACGCTATCTTAGACAAGCACTCTTAACATGTACAAATGATCTCTTTAAAGAATATAGTTAATTAAATTCGTAGCTTTAGAGTAACTGTCAATCCCCGAAGATGTACGAAGCACATATCACAATAAAAAAATCCTTTCCGTGAAATTACATTTTATGAGAGTTTACGCTTACAAAATTTTTCATAAGAAAGTTACCACGTTGCGTAGATATTACACGGATCCGATGCTGGGAGGGACGGCACAGTGCCCAATTCAGAGTTTTTATGAGCCTTAAAACCACTCTGAATAAAAGTTGGGTAGAACCCTTCAAAATTAATCCTTCGTTAGTTTTACGTGAGTTCGAAAATCTATATCCGTATCTGTATGGCGCCAGGCATCGGATAAGTGCCACAAGTGAAAATACGCACGTTCGTGAATTCCAACTTGCTATCTAACAATAACTAAGTCAGAATCCAGAGGGTCCTTTAGTTAAAGCAATCGAGATGGAATTCAGTTCCAGATTACTGTAAAATGAAGAAAAAAAACGTATAAAGGATTGTTAAATTTAGGATAAAGGAACCGTCAGAGCTCCTTTTACAACAACCAATATTTACCGAATCATATTCAAATATTACATGATGACGTTACTTTTAATACGTCAAGTAATCGATAAATAGAGTTCATCCACTTTTTTGCACGTACCTTTTCATGTGTTCATCAGATTCTTTCGCATATCGTTTTATATCTTTTCCACGTAATGTATACAGTACTCATTCACTCACTTACATTCAAGCTACTTTTGCAATCAAACAATTCTCACATATTCGTAAGTTAAACTGTCACAGAACTTAAGATGTTTCGATAAATATGAAATTCAGCAATTTAAACCAAGTTTAGATATTTTACTGCTGTTTTATCAAACAGCTTCATTTCAACACTGAGATGAGGAATCAGTCGAAGTTGAAGAAAAAATATAGTTTTTCTTGTTTTTTTTTTATAACATACTACGAACGTAGTAGATTAGGTATGAATTAGGTTTAGATTTCTAGAAATTATGAAGTAAGGATGTCATGATATGGACATATTATCGTAGATAATAAATATAGGTGATAATACAATTATAAAAGGCACTGTACTTCGTATTTTAATCTTTAAATTGACCACATCGCGTCGGATTTTCGACAAAGGATTTAATCTCTTTGAAATTTTAAAAAAACCGAATTTTAGTTTTTTTGTCTAAACCAGTAATTTGAAGTTTTAAAAATAAATTTTAAAAGGTTCTAATCTCTAAAGTAAATTATTTTTAGAAATAAGAATTCGTATATCTCGGTGCTTAGCATTAAACATATGAAAAATTACATTTAAGAACTTTATACGTGTTTTATATATTGCTTTATCATGTCAATGTAATCCAGCTCCTTAAAATTCTAATATTTCAGCACCCATTTACATGACTTAACATTCTTAGTGGACAGTAGTAAAAACTGGAGTATTCTACAAGCGTTCCCTGATTGATTTCTCGTTTCAATGATAAAGCGATACGATTTAAGTATAAATGATAGTAATATAATATGAAAGTAAAGATAATAAATGAAAGTAAATAGCTATTCAAAATTCTTTAATCGCTGACGCACGGTACGTAGTGGTTGAGATGATTCATTAGCGAATTTATAATAGAATATTCGTTGCGGCAGTAGGTGAGCGTAAATGGAACGCACGTAATCGTGCGCGTAAACTTAGTTAGCTGGTATGACCAGCAGCGAGGGCAAAGAATTTCGGTATTATAATTAAACCAAGCGTTTCGTGAAAAATTGGACATTTGGTAAAATATAATAACCCTGTGACGCTTTATTTCCAAGAAAAATCATAAACTCTATTATGCCGTCCAATTACTACACGCCGTGCCAGGTCACTTTTGTCCCACATTTTGACGCCGTTTGAAACATTAGTAAAAAATGACCCGACTTGATTTAAAAAAGGCTAAAGAGCACTTATTACAAGTATTAAATGTTTATGAAAAAAATCATTAAAATTAAAATCGCTTTCGATAAAACAAAATCAGAGAATATATTGTACAGTTAATTCGAAAGACATTAATACGAATGTTTATCGTTCGATTATTTTCATCTATAGTTTTCATTCCAAATAATTCTAATTTGCATTACTTTAAAATTGTATTAACAGTTCGGCAGCGGTGACATGTCATTTATTTCTGATAACAAAACTTCTAACATCTTATATCATAACGTCTGAGGTATAGTAATTTAGTTTGAGTCAAATATGACTCATAAAACAGCCTGCTTTTGACTATTAAAGATTAGGATACTGCAACCCGCTGCAAGTGCTATAATAATTTATAATAATTGATGTTCGAATGTTTTTTTCTTTTTCGTGATATAATTTCATTTGATACCGTTTTCCTTGCTGTTAAATACTATTTGTTCTCGCACGCTTCCTATATTATGGTAAACATTATTGCAACCACAAATAATTGTATTATACATTTTATGTGTACGTGAAAATCATTATACTTTGTTCTACATTATCATTTGTTTAATCTGACACGAGCAATCAGAACCATTATTACTTAATTCCAAATTATACGTGTATAATATCGCATTAATTACCGCATGGCCAAGTGTGGCTGATGTTACTTGAGTTGGGATCATGGCTACTTCGGATTTAAAGTGTAAAGACGGGTCTTACCGAATCTCGTTACCATTAGAGCCAACTTGCACCGGCCACTTTCAAGCCACGGAAATCAATAGTTTCACCACATTCGTGATTTCGCTATCGTTGGAATCGACCACTCGCGAGCCGCGATAATCAATTTGTTAATTAAAGTGGCTGGGAAATAGCCGGTGCGCGTTGGCTCTTACCAAGTTGAGTAGCACATGTAAACTCTTCAAGCCCTTAAGTTATTGACGAAAATAGAAGTTTTCATATAAATAAGTCATTTGTGATTTATTACTGTAGTATCGTAATATAAGGCAAGCGGTAAAATATAAGGACAATGTAGCTTTTAACCCCTTGCACTACTGCTCCTTTCATGCTGTGGCGATTAACATTTATTCGTACTTAATCATTTTCCTAATAGGACCAGACAATTTTTGTTTCCTGTATTGTCTTCATTTATCTTCGTTTCTATACTTTGATAACAGAAGAATTTATTTCTACTTCGATGTAGAAGATAGTAATAATATTCATTCTTAGTAGAGTTTGCATAAAATCTTCACCACATGTCTGACTCGTTATTGTAGTGCAAGGGGAAACCGGGAAACGGTTTTCGCCTTTAGAAAGGGAGCGCAGAATTATTCTGAAATTCAAGGAGTAAAGAAGTCTAAGAGTTGCCGAATAGTCGTGTCCTCAGTTTCGCTATTTTTCTGTTAATTATTCCAGTCTATAGTTTTCTAATTTATTCGAAGTTATTATTAAATATATTTCTACATTATTCTATTAATATATGAAGAATTTTATTTTCGAAATCGTTATTTACGCTTCCAAATCGTTTTAAAACTATCGCCGATTGTGTTTCTGTAAAAATAACGAGCGCTCACTATGATCATGATTGTGCTTACTTAGATTCAGAAAGTTCACCGAAGCAGCAGTATTATATTATCTGGTGAGAAGTAACTCAACCTACAATATTAGAGGAGTTTCGCAAATGCAGATAAGCCGTTGTTATATCATTTCTGGAAAGTCTGCGGCTGACCTGGTCAGGGTACAATGGGTTCTTATCATAAAGTATATGTACTATGGGGTGGAGAGTAATCATTTGAAACGTTTAATTATCCTACAGGCTCTTGGTTTACGGTGCATTTGTGACGCTCTGGATTTTCTATAGTTACAGTGGAGAGCAGAATTGTGTCAACACTTTCAAAACGGTTTAACATTCTTGAAAGTGGTCTAAATGACTTGAGTTTTTCTGTAAATATTAAAGGTACTAGTTCTCTCTACAATATTTCTAAAATAGTTCTAGAATAAAATACTTCTATTTTAATTTTGTTATTATTTAGAACAATAAGAATATAAAAAACTCTCGTTCCTTCACTTTTTTTATTTAAGCCTGTAATGAAAATTTAAAAAATACATTTAGTACTTTATGACAACTTGTATACATAACCTTGAACATTTCATTGAAATTGTACAGCGAACTAGACCCTCTAACAATTAAAAAAAATTCGAACGATTTAGACTAGTTTTAAAAAGAGTTATACCGTTTTAAAACTGTTGAATCATTTTATCTCTCTACTAGATGTCATATTTTTATTTATAATAAAATAAACGACGTTATAAATTTTTTTGTTAATTAGTACAACGGTGAAGGGTAGTCCCACTCGTAAACGATAAAAAATCCATTTTTTTCATCGCATATTGGGATATAATTAATTGAAAATGTTTTCTCAAAATGAGGTGCTTTAATCTATTGAAATATCAAAATTATAACCATTTTTAAGAGAACAATGCATCGATAAGCGAGAGAGAATTAACAAACAAATGGATGGATAATATTTCGAAAATAGCAAGACAAGTACAGAGATTCTGAAAAGCCATGTTATTATAAGCTACTTTAGCCACTTTATTCACCAGACATTATTCAATATGTGTGCTTTTCTGAAACCCACGTTTTTCAAACTGGTATTCTGACATTCTTGAATGTAACATTATAACCGCTACACGATCATCTTGAATTGAATTTTTAAGTTTTTACATTATTTCTCTGAATAAACGCATCGAGAAATACGATTTCCCATTTTTTATTTTTTAATTGGAATCGTTATTTCAACATAATGTAATCCTAGTTTCAAACACTCGAAAGATCTGTTTTTTTTAACTATAAGAATTCATTATTGACAATGAATATTATGTACGTTTAGTGGTCGTATTCATTGGGGCAACCATATTCACGAATGGGGTATTATAAGAAAATAAAGTAATCTTGGTATTGATGTTGTAAATACAATTTTCTTATTGATTGTAAGTACATGTAAAATTATGTACTGTTACGTACGGAGATTTTCTCCCGACGTTTTTTCTTTCCTTCTTGAAGGCATACGCTAGATAACATCGGCGGTGAACGCGGTCCTTTCATTCAAAAATAGAATATCTAATTCGCCGTATAGGTGCGAGTTCAATAAGGGTCATACATCCCCGATTCTCGGTACCATCCGCGGCGTGACCTGGGTCACGTAGGCCCGGTCCCCACTACCAAATCTTCTAGTTCAGCTGCGTATAAAAAAGCTAAGATTTTTCTCCTCATCGGGGCAGTTTCAAGTCAAATCGCGACGCGAGACGTAGCAAGATCGAACCAAGTTCTCCTTCGAGCAATAGTTAACCCCCGCCGACTTGGTGCGTAAACCAGGGAGCGTGTCTTAGGATCATCGCGAATCTTACACTACACTTACGCAGTTGTAATAGACTGAAGTTGTTAGATTATATTAGTTTACTTGCAATTCAGCGTACAAGTTTATTTCACTCCATCTCCCAGTTCGAGTCAGTTGTTGGTAATGATCTCACAAAGATACACCTTTACCGCTCGAGGTATATCAATTAATATTCTTTGAAGTTACGAGGCAAAATTAGAGTCAATCAAAAACCCTATTACCCAATCAGGTGGCGACCAGGTGTTGAAAGAGACATCGGCCAGTCCACGAAACCAACTTCCTATCTAGGTGGCGACCCGTTGATGAAAGAGGCAACGGCCAGTCCGTGAACCAAACCTATCCCCCAGGTGGCGACCCGTTGATGAAAGAGGCAACAGCCAGTCCACGCATTTCCTATCTAGGTGGCGACCCGGTGATGAAAGAGGCATCGGCCAGTCCACGCATTCCTTTCAAAATATCCGCACAAACTTATTTACCTCCGGCCACGTGTGCAGTGGTCCTCGGCTCGTAGCAATACATATAATGATCTTCGATTACATTAACCTTTCTCTGCAATTTTGGTTAATACCACATTCTAGCCTTTTATGACAAGAAATAATCCTTTCAATAAGAAGATGCTGAACAAAATGAACAAAAATTTCTGGATAGAAACATCTTAAAAATTATCTTAACAAATATCCTAAAAATTAGTGGTATAATAAGTAAAAAAGAGGGTCATTTGTCACTATAATTTCGTACTGTTACCGATCTGCATTCCTTTTTCTTACGTATTTGATATTCGTCATCATCTTTTATACCTCTTCATTAAAATAAGAACTTGTTTTATTTCTATAAGAAAAAAGACTAGTCGATGCTACATGTCAACATTCTTAACAAATACCTGATCGAATGCAATAAATAATAACTCGATCAAAAGTAACAGGATTACATTGATCGATACGAGAAAGAAAGAAAAATATTACTTTTGAGTAAAAAAATAACTAATTATCCGCCATAATTACTTATTAACTGATAGCGACTTCAAATTACGTCTGATTGCATAATATAGTTACAGATCCAGTATAATTTTATTAGATGTCCCATTCAATATGCGTCCCACACATGGTAATTTTCACCTACAGTACAAGCGTCTGTTCTTGTTGTTTGTCACTGACCATAACAAGATTGGTAATGTAACATGTATAGTGAAAAATGTGCCAATCCAGGGTTGTGTAAAAGCTTAATGAAAGTAGTCGATGTATATGTGTAGGTCAATCGAGTACAGTCCATAGGGTATGATGTCCCCCATCCCGGTGGTCGTAATTCAGAGGGCGAGAACTTTAGCTCAGTCTTAACCACACGATTGACTAACTCAACGTCGAAAGAGGGTTCTGATAAAATTGATATTCTGAGATGGTAACTGGGTGAAACCTGATGGGACCTTTGGATCCCTGATGAAATCAACATTCACTCTACAGTCTGAATTTCTATGAAGTCCGGTCGGTCGCGGAGAAAATCGATAAATCCGAGCACCAGGAATTTCGATGAAGTCCGATAAGCCTTCGGTAGTCGTCATTTTATTTCATTTCTACAAGGAAACATTACTACACCGATGATCGCAAAGCATTTGATGGAAACGATATTGACCACGATGGAAACAGTTTCGATGAAATTTGGTAGACCATGATGAATGCACGAAATATCTAAAATTCAAATATGAGTAGAGAAAAGAAGCTTAAAGGTTCGCCATCTATCTATTACACGAGAGTGCTTTCTATTATTATTCGTTCGATCATTTTACTGTACATACTGGATGGTTATTTTAAGAAAAACAACCTAAATATTTTGTCGAATCGTGACAATGCGAAAACTATTATTTCTGTAAAGTGAACAGTGTCAATGGAGTCTCATGAACCGACACAGATTTCTCCAACACAAATTCACCGACGGTATTTCATCGACTCTAGATTTCTCCAACAACGACTTTAACCGTCACCGATTTTAGATCTGGGTTTGTCTTTTCGTATTGTATATGGCACTGGTAATTTATGAAATTCAGGTGTAGAATATGTGGAAAATACATCGTGTAGAATAAAGTATAAAATATCTACGAACTATTTTAATAATTACCTAACCCAGACTTAATCTATTACTATTTCCTATTAATGTCGATGTCGACGAGCTAAGATCATTGCCGCCAAAAATCATTGTCGGTGAAGCCTGGTGTCGTTGAAATACCGTCGATGAGATGCTGTCAGTGAAAACTGTACCCGGGAAGTCTGTTCCAGTGAAATTCGTGGGAACCATTTCAATGTACTACAATATAAAATACAGTCATACATGTATTACAAAGAACGACTTTCTGTATTAAAACTTTAAAAAACAAGGCTTGTATATTATTTTTAATTACATAGATTCTTAAAATTTCATTGAAATTGATTAATGTTGTTACTATGATTCTATTTATATTTATTTCCATTTATATAAAAATTCTCTTAATTTAGTCATAAAACTTAGGGATAGAAACCATGGCACTATCCATCTGTGCTTCATTTGTTCATGGAAACTGTTGGTACAGATTATAACTCACAAAACAAAATTATCAGGAACGTGTATAAAAATATACTCTTTTTTAGCATATTTATATGACAGAACGCCACCCATTTCATTTAGCTTCACGTTATATAGCCGCCATGCATATTTAAAAATCTGTCAGTTGCTTGTTTTACGGTACAAGTTTTTCAATCATTTAACATCGCAATTTTTTTAAACTCTTCAACGAGATTTTAATTCCGATGATAGACACGCTTGCGTGTGAAAATTAACCATCCATCATTGTTCACCGTTGTAGTACAGGAAAAATTCTCCGTCGTAAACGAACATCGTATGATGCTATACACGTAATTAACACAAATGCTTTGTTTTTAATTTTGTTTTTACTAGGAACGATAAAAGAAGTAAAAGCTTTCTAACTTTATTATCTCAGTCCATAACGAAAATTTAGAAAATACCTTTCGTGGAAGTCGATAAGGTAACATATGCGTGAAAATTTGATCAAAATATTTATTTATTCTTGATTTTTTATACACAATCTTCCATTTAATATAAGATTAAATTCTTAAAGAAAAATTATTCACTTACATCATGATTAATGTTAATTTATGTAAATCAGAAATCACTATCCAAACTATATCATGTTTTTATTAAGAATTGTTATTCCGGAAATTGTAGTCGAAGGAACCATGTCACGTGCTGCATTCATACGCCTGAATGAATCTATCGAACCTTCGCATAATCGAAAGAATAGCACAGATACAATCCCAGCAAAGCCGTTCACTGTAATTCTGAACTATAATAAAATCGCAACGCGTTGCCTATCCCACTCTTGCGTAATTTTACTTTCCTATTCACATCGAATAAAAGCCAAAACGAAAGATTCTAAAGAACGAGACGCATGCTTTATCTACTGTACTAATAGTACGCGTTGGAACAGATTCCTCAAAAATATCTCCGCTATTGCTCGCATCATAAATTATATGTTGAGCATCTGAACATGATAATTAATTTCTTAATGACCAGTCTTTCAAACATAAATAATCCATAATTTTTTAATCAATAAATTTTATTACATTTAATGAAATAACAATAAAAAAACTATCACTGTTTTATTAAAAACGTTAAAAATATTTCAGCTAAAAAAGTATTATGTTTTAGCCAACGCAGGTCCCAGAGCAATCGTTTATGATCAACAATAATCCTACTCACAATCGAAATATATTTATTAGAAATAGTAAAGAATTGTACAGAATTATTTCGATGTGAGAAATTTAATATTACAATTCCAAAACGTAAAAGACTAAATTTCACTTTGGTATTTCATGTTTGAGTATTCACAATCCGCACGAAAATAATCAAGAAAATATATTAATATATACGTAGAAAAGTGAATAAGAAATATTATTTTCTAATATATTATTTAAAAATATTTGAAATTTGTCTTCGTAAGTGCATTCTCTACAAAAAGACATACAACTTTACTATTTATATCATTCATCTGTCTTCAATGGTTTCCAAGATATTCGTGAAAATTATTTCCTAACTTCACTTTCGACGACTGTTTTCACCTGGACTTTTTCTTTATGAAAGCCGGTAGAAATTTCAAATACTTATTCACGATCGTACAAACCATTAGGAACAGCTACCGAAGCTATCAGTTTTTTATTGTTAGATTAAAAAAACATTGCGCGGTAAGATTGCAGAAGAAATAACACGTATGCACATCATCGCATATCAATGAAGTGTGCCTTGATTATGCGGTGCAGCGGGACAGATTAAAAGTTCAGATTAGAGTTACTACCGAGAAATAAAACGGTTTTTTGACTTCCAAGCCTACTATCTGTCGTCTATTATAAAAGAAGTTTAAATTGCTATAACTAGGGCGTTCATGATTTGACCACAATTAAAACATTTATGTATGTGTGGATTGTAGCGATGGCCTCAAGATGATTCCATGAAATAATCTTCTATCTAACCTTGCGTTTCCACTGTGAAATTAATGCAAATAACACGTGAGCAAAAACTGTAATTTTAAAATAGCCTTCAACTGAATGAAAATAATAGAGCAACCGCACAAAAAAATTTCTGCAATAGATCATAAATCTTTGCATCTGGTCATCAATTCCTGAAAAACGATTCTGATTTCGGTAATATTGAGTCGATAGCAAGACGAACAATTAGTAGGACATACTGATAGGATACTATAAGCGATTCTCGTACGAAGAACAGATTTCAAGTTCATGTAATGAAACTGAAGGAAGAAATCAACACTACAGCTTGAAAAAGCTGCAATTAGAAAAAAATGTCAATGATGAAGGCTCCTGAGTAAACTGGTTCCAGATCCAGTGGATGACGTTTAGGAAAGACGTTCTTTATACTATGCTATACAAGAAAAACTTCAACGGAGACATACCATTTCATAAATTAATACTGCCAATATCAAAGAAATCTGCGCAACCATTTATTGCCATTAAATAATGACGTCTGTGTATATTTAACGCGCTATGTGCAAAATAACACGCTTCTTTTGCTTCAATACATTCCTCTAATTCGTTATTCATTTTTAACATCCCTCGAAGCAATAAATGTTGTTGATGACATTGGCATATGGATTTTGAAGAAGTCAGCAACGAATAAAAAGTTAACGTTCTTACTTTCTGTTACGCTTTATACATTTTATTTATTTCCTAAAAGTAATTGAAAGCTACATTGTTCACATTATATTTACATATAATAATAATTGCCTCCTACTTTTGAGTGAAAATTCCATTATTATTTTAAGTTAAAGCTTGAAAGTGGCTTTATATAAAAGAGTTGTAACGATTTCATATGTTATTGAATTTTACAATTTAATTCATCCTTCATTAGCAACAAATTAACTTCTACTTATTGCACAAAATCAAACAAAATTTTATACAAATAAGGCTTGAAATATCAACTATCAAATCATATATGATGCTGGTACAAGGCTGGTTAAAAAGTAGAGAAATTGATTGGTAAAAATTGCTTTCCGAACAATCCAATATTTCTTAAGAATGTTGCACTTCTTTCCTTTCTTCTTTTGCTTTGTTTTCTTCTTCGCTTTAGTCTCCTGCGCCATTCTTTTACTTTCTCATCTGTTTCTTCACTTAGATACTATATCCTCTATCTTAATTCCTCTGCAGATTTTTCTATACTCTTTTACTATTCTATACTCTCTTTTCCTATATACTTTTACGAAAAAATAGTGACCAATGGGAGACGAAATCAGCTGGCAAGTGGCGGGGCCAATGAGCAGCACTGGGCTTCATCTGCTCTTTGGCTCGACTGCTCTGCGCTAACCGAGCTCACCTCTCATTAATCAGCGTTTTTCGTTAATAACTCATTAAAAAAAAGTTACTTTAAATAATCTCAGGAACTCTACATTTTCTAATTTTGAGTAACTTTTGGGACAGCCTGTATATTTCTACATCTCACTTGAACTATTCAATTGGAACTCTCACTCCCCTGCTCTTTTCATAAATATTCTAGACATCTTGTTATGTCGATAGTATCTCCTGTTATACACGAATAGCTTTAATTTTCTTTATGATTCTTGTAGATGTTGTTCTATGTTTCTCCTTTTGAGCTACTCTCACATATCTACAGTTTTCTTACATTCAATACATCGTTCCTTTTCTGAACAAATTCACCCCGCCTTGACTCAGTCAATTTCTGTTCAAATATTCTTTCATTTCTTCGATATAGCTACTTTCCCATCTCAATTTTCCTTCTGTTCTAAGCATTCTTCAATAATACTTTCCTGCCTGTGTCGTTCTGCTCTCTCTCTCTCTCTCTCTCTCTCTCTCTCGCTCTCTCTCACTCTCTCTCTCTCTTTCTCTCTCCCTCTTGCAATCTTTATACTCATTGATCTATATTTACCTTCGTTCTCGATCTTTTCATCTCCGCCAGCACTAAACACATTGTCAGAATATCTCAAAAAAGGTTCAAAATATAAAAAAATATTCTTATAAAAACTGCTTAATATGATAGGACACATTGCCTATTGTTCAAATTTTTTTCCGGTACAGTGATAGAGATTTCAAGATCATGTTAATTTTTTTAAATATACGTCTTTTTTGTGATATAATAGATCTGCTATTTTATGGTTTTTCATGTGATAAATCATAAATTGAAACGATTTTAATTTTCATTATTCGCTGTCAAAATTTGCACGTGATTTATGACAGATATCCTGGCATTCCCGCGGACGATACGCATTGCCATTGAATTCCGTCGTTATCGAATCCTGGGTACTGCTCGTGTGACCCTTATTAATAAGAGTAAGGGCGCTGGAATTTCATGAACGCGAAAATATGTCTGCCTCCGCAGATAAATCGGTATTAGTGGTCACGACTGTACTTTGCACATGCAGGTTGTGAGTTAAGTGAATAATCATATATGTGCAATTAACTCTCCAGAAATAGACCTTCTAATTTTCATCCGTTAATATTTCTGGAGCACTTTTAATTAGCGATGTAGTGAGAAAGTTACGTAGATATTTGTGCGATAAATAAGCGTACAGAAAACTGTCCCATATTTTTATAGAATATTATTATAATACGTATACTCTTGTTAAATTAACATTTTATACACGTTTAAATATTATTAATATATGTTAGAAGGAAAGAGTTATCTTAGATCTTGGCTTAGAATATGCATACAGTGAAAAGCTAACTCGTTGACTAAGTCTACAATGCGTTTTGTAAATTTTGTTAACTTACATATATGCAGATTAAAAATTTTATCGGAATAAGTTGACGTTGTTAACATAAATAACTGTTAACAATGTGTTACCAATAAACAACTAAATGTGTTAACAATAAACAACTAAAGATAGCGAAAATCGCAATAATCTACAACTTTCGACGAAGAACTATGAGAAATCTAGAGATTTTTACATCTTTGAATGTTTACAGCTTGACTCTTTGTTAATCGAATCCGATGAAATATTTAATAAGTAAACGTTCCATTATCTAATCATTGTATCATTTTTCTCTAATAGAGAACTTGAATAACAGTTTTACATATTAGAATGTTTTATTATCAGGATATTTCAAAAATGAACCTCCAGATAAGAGAATCTCTACTGTAAATCGTGAGTTACTTATATTTCTTCGTCACAGCCAATTGTAATTTAAAAAATAAAATTGTAAACATTGTCTAGTAAACTAGTCTCTAAACTCTCAAAATATACAATTTTGTCCACATTTAAAAAAATTATTCCGTCCTTATATGAAACTATTCATAACAATAAAATCAGAGTCTGGCAAATTTTATTTGTAATAACGAATAAATGTCTCAAATTATTTCTTGAATACTGAATAACGACTTTATTCGGCGGAGAATGATTTATTACTTTAACTTATATATACAATTATATAATAATACATTATTCAGAAATTCCTACCTGCAACGAAAAGATCAAGATTGAAAATGATTGAGAACCAAATTTTAATTTCTATAACCTTTTCTGTATACATAGACCTGCGAATTTTAAACAAAAAACTATTTGTCAGTGTTACTTTTTTTACTACGTAATTTGCGGCGCGAAAAGATGTGGTCACTCAGGTATCAGAAAACACATTTGGACGGACCACACGGTTCGTCACCTAGCAATGATCTGCAGGGTGTCCCAAGAGTCACTCGTAATCGGAAAATGAAGAGTCCCTGAAGTAATTTGAAGTAAATTTTTCCTTAACACAAATGCACACAAATTTTTACGAGTTATTAACAAAAATACAGTTACCAATGAGAAGCAAGAGATGAAGATTATTGAGACGATCGAGCAAATCACCTTGTAGAACTCAAGCAGTTTACTGACAGGGAAAATGCAACAGGATGAATGTTCAACCAACTAATCGCACTAACAAATTAATGTATAAGACGTGTGAAAACAGATTGTCCAGAAACACAGCTGGAACGTTATAGAGATACACACACTTTAATTATTGAACACGTCTAAGTTGTCCAAATCGTTTATAAAATTTTGCTTTCAAAATACTTTTAACACTAGACCTCTCGAACACTAAAAATGTTTGGCATTGCTTTATAACCTTGACATATTGATTCCTTCATTTTGTATGAAAGAGATTGTATAATCTTTAAGAAATTTTCTAGTATATTGCTATGTCACATATTTTTTAATAATTGTTTCAAAGAATCGTTTAGACTTTGTGTTTTACTTATGCGACTTTGCTTATATTGTATGGAACGGTGTAATAAAATAAAATAATCTTGATATTAATGTTATAAGTATCGTTTCCTTATCGATTGTAAACCGATATAATATTATGTAATCATGTTCATCTTTCTTTCCATCCATCAGGATAGTCGTTGGTGAACATCGACAAAAGTAAGGTATTGACTACGAGGAAGTTTTCGCACCAGGCACCAGGTTTGAAACCATAAGGACACTCCTTGCAGCCTGAAATGTTCAGTGTGAAAAATCAAACGGATAAGGTATGTGTTAGGAGGAGGTGTCGTGTGGTGACGCACGAAAGATCGCCTTCGCGGTTGTAAATCGCGATGTAAATGGACGGCACATGACGCGACACGGTATTTCGTCGAATGAATAAAGAAATATTGAAATCGTCAGGATAATAATTTGCGTTAGAGTTGTGCGTGCTTTTTCGTAGTCTCCGTTATGAGACTTTCGTTGTAGTCGGACGTTAAAATGTTCGGTTGAAGCCAAGACTGTGCGCGTCAATGTTAGGAGCCGAAGGGTCACTGTTCGTGTCGCAGTTGTGAAGAAGTGTCTCGACGAACGTTTTCAAGAAGAGTGTTTAGACAAATGTTTCGACCGCTATCATTTCGTCGAACTAGAAATTTGTCTGAGGGTGTGGGAGTTTCTGCTTTTGGAGGTTTCCGCTTTTGGAGGTTTCCGCGAGAACTTCCATTTTTGATATAAGAGAAGGGCAGTGACTGATTTTTGCTGTAGTATTAATCAGTGCCTTCTTTAGGTCAGCCTTCGACGGTTACGGTACCGTCGCGTACTCGATTAGGGTGACCCATTGGATTACCCGGTTTATGGAACGTCCCGGCAGTGGGCTTAGAAATGCTATTAGGCAGTTCTCTTAGAAATCTTAACTTTATGACACATCATGGTCATTGTGGAAAACGGTAATGACATTAGCATGCTAGCTGCTCGCCAAATATATTCCTCGCGTTCGTGTCATAAACCCCATCGGCGGAAACATCGGTGTTCGTACCTTCGGGACTGAACAGCATGCTTGCTGAAGAAACCGTTGCGTGGACTCAAACGTGTGGCTAGAGCTTGGTATGATGAATTGGATAATTTTTTTATTGAATATTGGTATGAAAAATTCAGAATCGAATCCGTATACAATATATGTGTGTTCAGATAGAATGAATGACATAATAATCATTATAATATGTAGATAATGTAATACTAGCGTCCCGTAGTCTTAAGAACTTAACATGTTTTAAAGAAAAGCTTAAGAGCAAATTTAAAATGAAAGATCTCGGCCCTATAAAAAGCATTTTAAGGATTAATGTTGCGAGAAATGGACCAACTGGAAGCATGAGATTAACACAGAAAAGGTATGTTAATGATCTTTTGGCAAAGTTTGGTATGAAAAGCTAGGTTAACTAAAGAAGATGGACCTGACTTTGAGCGGGAACGAGACGCGATGAAGACTGTGCTATACCGTGAACTTGTTGGAGACCAGATCTATTTAGCCAATGCTTCCCATCCTGACTTAGCAGTTGTTTCAGGCGTGTTAAATAGTTTTTGTTCCGATCGAGGACCGACTTATTGGAAACTCACTAAACGTGTTTTAAGGTATGTAAGGAATACCAAAAATTCCGGCATAACATACGACGAAAACGATAAGCCGTTGATCGCTTATGTGGATGTTGATTGGACCGGAAACATCGACAACATGACATCGTGTTCCAGAACTGTGCTCATGTTAGCAGGTAAACCTATCAGCTAGCAATCAAAATTACAAAAATCCGTGGCGCTTTCCACCATGGAATCCAAGTATATTGCGTTGTCAGAAATCGTTAGAGATACTATTTATACGAGACGATTCTTGTGTCATATAGGTTTTAGGAACTTGATTGCAAGGACTACTACTGTATATTGTAATAATCAAAGCACCATTGAATTATGTAAAAATAGTGTACATCACGGAAGAAGCAGACATATAGAACTTCGATATCATTTTTCACGTAAGGCAAGAAAGGAAGATAAAGTTGATGTTAAATACTTAAGCACCAACTGTATACTAGCTGATTTATTGATAAAACCTTTATCTAAGGTATTGCACATATAATGGTATGTACAATAGTAGGAGTGTGCTGTATGCGTGCATGTGTGCAATGTTTGTCAATCTTATTGATAGAGGGGATGTGAGAAATGTATGACTGGGGAACCAATGCGCGATCGTATGCGTATATTCGGCCTTATGGTATGGACGCGTCTTAATCGTACTATACATTTTTCTTTACACGTTTATATTAAGTAGTTAATTTATAGCTACATGTGTGTTTCTCTAACCCATGTGAACGGAGCTCGCAAAAATTAAATTAGAACATATTTTTTGTTGTTGTTGATTCTTCAACAAAGTTTGTCATTTGTTTTTCTGTTTCTTAATTAAATTGACTTCAAAAACATTTCTAATACGTTTCAAATTTTCTTTATTATTTATTGGGCCAGATGATTTATTCACGTCCCATCCATAAACATTCCCATTCATATTTTTGGTTACAACATTAAAATTTCAACTTGTTTTATTACTATGAGAATCAAAAGGCTATTCGATGCTACATATCAACATACTTGAGAAAAACCTAATATAACATAATAAATAATAACTCAGTCAAAAGATGCAACGATGAGAGAAAAAAAGAAAAATATTATTTGTAAGAATAAAAATAATCAATTACCTGGCATAATTACTTAACTAGTAGCGACTTTAAATTACTCGTGATTAGATATGCATAATATAGTTAAAAAACAAGTATCATATTATTATAAAAAATTCATAATTTTTTAGTTAATGGTAATATCTCATTCAATATATGTACCATTCATGGTACATAATTCTCATCTGCATCGTCCGATTACATGTTTCTAACTTTTCATTACGATAGATGAAAACATGCCGATATTAAAGATTGTGATCCGAAGGGTGTATTAAAAAGTCCGCAGTCGATGGCGTCCATGATTCAGACTTTACCTGTTATTACATATGAGAAACTGAGTAATACCCCTTTAATGTAGGTGTATAGCTAAGACAGGAACTAGGCAAATGAAAAAAATATCGATAAAACTCACGACTTTCTGAACTTGTCTTATCGACTTTTTCACTTACCTGTTTAATTGTGTCAGCATGATAATTCTAGTTCGAATCATAGCTATAGGAATGCTGAATATTTGTGCGAAGTTACGTGGTAATCGGTATATTAGTTTTTGAAAAATCTCGGACACCGTTCGCAGAACCCCGTTCGCTTTGACCATCTACATTTCGGCCGATATTGCGAATTCCGTATCGAAAGGCTGTGCAAACATGTTTTCAAGGAATCAGACTTCAAGAAAATATAAAACGATTTTTTACCCTCGATTGTAAAAAAACCCTTTCAGGTAAAACATGTGGAACCGGTTATTTTGACTGGTTCGGTCAGTTTAGTGTTAATTTCTCAGGTGACGTTATGTATTCGAGGAACAGCCTTTCATCAAATTGCCTAAAGCAGTTTATTGCTTATACCAAAACACATACAACCAAAATTCGAACATAATTTATTCGTTCCTTCATGAGACTAAACAACGAATAAATGCGATAGTATCAATAAATCTTTTATTTCAGATATTGCATCTACATATGTCAATGTATTAATGACTCATTCTTATGTAACAGGTGTAAAACATTTATTTTCTTTGTACTATATTGTTTAAAAATATATTTTTAGAAAATTACAACATAGAAACTGTTGCGCGGTGCGTTACAGCGTCGACCGTAGTTGATGACGATTAAATAACGCGCCTACCTCGCGATAAATTAATATGTTGAGGATGTATTAGAAAGAACTGTGATGGAACAAGGTGCCGTATTTAAACAAGGTTTAATAATAAAGAGACGAACAACTTATCACAACTATAACACTATGTACAAAATGTCGGTTGTCGGACTAGATGTGAAGTTACCGAGTGCAAGGTGGAAAGTGATGTAGGTACGCTTCTCATCCTCCGATTACGCCTTCGTATGTAAATGGCGTGGGTGGAGTTAGTATTTCATTGGCTACTTAAATTATGTTAAAACCAATGAATATTAGAAAGATGGCCAAGAAGAGGGGACAGCAAAAATCTGGGAATTCCCAGATTTTCTTTGTCTTTAGCGTAGCTGTCGCTGACCGTACCCCTGCCCATGGCCACATCTGGTAGCGGTTGTCGAGGATCCGAAAGTCTCGACGCGGTGCTATAAAAAATCTACCTGGGGGCCGTTATAAACTCAACTGCATAAGCCGCTCGCGACGCGACAGAAACTGTAATTTTAGAAATATATTTTAATGCTTCGAAAAAACATGCATGTCGATAAGACAAACAAAAATCGACAAATTACATAGGACAGCGGTAAACGACATAGTACAGATAATAAGCATCAAACAACAAAAAATGCTTTGGAGTTCATATGTAAATAACAAAGTAATGACAATTCAGTATAACGTTTTAAACGCATTTCATCGAATTGCAGTCTTTTCGATTTTGGTGGTATCAAAATTATATTTATATTGAGTTTGTATTAAGTAAAAAACTATACCATACTATTCACAATTTCTGCGAACTGTAATAAACGTCGCTTGACCTAAAAGATTAGAGATGCCGCAACGCATTGATAGAAATTTAAATTACATGACAATGCTATTCATCCAACAATGCTGTTCAGTCAACGAAATTTTTATTCGAATACGAAATCGTTCGAACAAAAATTTATTCGATTGTAAAGTCAGTATAAAGGGTGATCCGTTTAAATCGATCCAGTTAAATATCATTGAAACCGTCGATGATACTAAAAAATGTTTCAAACGAAGTTAAAGACATATGAAGATCAACTTAATTTTTTTCAATGGAATCGTACACATTTTATTATACCAATTGATTCAGCTCGTGGTATCTTGGTCATAAAAATACTAAAGCATTTATTCCAAAAAATCATTGGTTTAAAAAATATTTTAATTTTAGTAATGCATAGTGTTATCACTCACCTATTTAACCTCTTAGGCAAGACGCGCCACTATATTTGCTTTCTCGAATGTTTCGTGCTTTACTCAATTGTTTCATTAATTATTAAAGTAAACAATTAAAGCAAAAGTGTGTATGTACAATACACTAAGAAAAGAAATGGAAAAAAATATATATATAAGAAAAATGGTAATTTGGTTATGAAAAACTTTATTTGCGCAAAATCCAGCCGTGCCTAAGAGGTTAAAGACGTTGTTTAAAAATATTATTGCTTCAACTTGATGCAAAGATTTGCACGGTCTTTGAAAGATACTAATAAAATAAAAATATCTTCTAAACGAGCTGAAAAATATCTTCTACACGATCTGAATCGACTAGTAAAATTAAAAATACATATGATTCCATTTTTAAAAAAAAGCAACAAAGTTTTATTTAAGAATCCTCTTAATCTTTTTTAGTCTACTCTGAAAACTCCAATCAACAAGATATAATTTTTAAACGAGTATTTATTAAAGACAAAATAAATTCAAGAAACATTTAATTAAAACTATTATTGACTTTCACATGTCCTCGACGTGTTCACCTAGAAAAATCTTAATAGTTTCAGATTTCGTGCTCCCTAAGAGCATCCAAATTTCCTTTAAAACATTTTTTAGTATCATGACGGTTTCGAAGATATTTGATTTGATTGATTTAAACGGATCACCCTCTATAGGTTCATTTATACACGTGCACAATAGATACTGCTTGCGTTACATATTTGATTCAGGTAGCTAAAGCGTAAGAGAAAGCTAAGAGAGGAAAAAGGTACAACGTGATAGAAAATAAATATACGGGGTATAGAAGAACAGGATTTGAAAAAAAGGGAATGGTGTGAATGGAATGCGTGGAATGTGTGCGCGAGACGTATAAATGTGTTTAAGTTGTATTTGCACACTGTAATTTCTCTTCTTGGCTGTAAAGCGGAAAATAAAGAATTATTAGTATTCCAACATATTTTAATGATTTAATTGTTAGATAAAAAGACAAATATGTTAAATGACATTTTCATGGTGAATTTACAGGAATTTATCTCGTCGATCTGTCTAAATAAATGACATACTGAATGAAATGGTACTAGTGATAAAACATGTAATGATATTATCAGAAAGGATCATTCTTGATGCATATAAATATTTTGTGCAAAACTTTAGGAATCTGAAGCATGGGATAGTCCATTTGCAGTATATGTATACATCACAGTCGATTCTCCACTTATCATGCCTCGCTATGAGAACTTTGCCCGTAACTTTGCCGTCAGTTTACACGTGAGGAATTGCTGCGTCCGACCATGACCGTACACCCCACTTGTGCGACTCTACTCTAATATCATTCTGAATGCAATCCACTTCAATAATTCACTACTGTTCTTTTATCGCCGTTTTTTCTTATTCTAACCCTATAATTAATTGTTTATATTCCCGTACACATCGACAATAAATAATTGATAAATGACTACGTAAATCGACACTCCCATAGCTAGTAGTTATAACTATTATTTAAATTATACATGTATGCAAATTATAGTTCTCGGATATATGCTAAGAATGCGATCACTCACGGGCATTATTAAAATACAAGGTCGTTTTGTCAACCATTAACATTTTCTCAATATCTTTGAAATTTAGTTTCGTATTTGTCCCTGTTTAGTACAATAGTTGTACTTCTTGACATAGTTTATATATATATATATATAGTAAAAGACAAAATAATGCGGACATGAATGAAATTTAAACGCTACGTTATATATTCATTATTGTAAATTATATAAAAGTTATATAAATAAGTGGATTATACGAATAAGGGAAAAACAAATGTTTTCCATTCTAGGTAAAATTTCTAGATAAATTATATTACATATCTTGTAATAAACTCATAATTTCTTAAATAAAATGTCGCAGTACGAAAATTATTTTTGTAATATTCGTTCAAAATCGATCCATCAATAAGATGACGATATCTCTAGTGACTAATTATCATATTATGAAAAGAAATTTGTAACAAATGTTCATGATATATACATATATTTTATCCTTTTGAAAATTATAAGCTTCAATATTTCTACAAGGTGATCAGCAATAAATAAAAGAACGACATAAAACAATAATCATATTTGGTCAGTTATTCATCATAAAAGTCAACCAATAGTTAGGGTCAACTCAAAATTTAACGCGATTATTATCATTAGTGCTATTACATTCGGAAGATATGGAATCATTAATCATTTGAAACCACACGCATTTACATTACATTTCTTTTTTATCCGTAATTGAATAGCCAATATCGCATACATTACTATTTCCAAAAATTATTGTCAAATTTCAGTAAAGAATTCGAAAAAAATCGATACTTCAATAATATTTTCACGCTAATATTAGCGAAACAAGTATTTGTCACAAGACTGTTGACAAGCGAACTCATCATCAGAGTTTCCCAATTTTATAATTTTATATATGTACGAACCAAACTTGATCGCCAATTTCATCAATATGCGTGTTATTCAAGCGTAAACATTCAAATTACCTGATTGCACTTTGTAACGCAGGCGAGTGAGAAAACGCGGGTGAAGGAAAGAACACGGGAACAGACACTGTTGATGTTGCCTTCGGTTAGTTTCATCATCAGTCGATTTCCGCGCCGCGAACGAATTGCTGCACGAAGCGACGTCCAAGCTTGCAGAACATTCAAAAGCTAATTTCGCTTATCTATAAAATTGTATTGATTCTATCAACTACGCATCAGTTTATTTTAATGTTAACAAACGTGACGCAACAATTGAAGTTCGCATGATCTTCGATTTGATTGAGTAATCTAGGATCTGTTACATCGAGTTTCCCCGCTACGAGGCTTGCATTACTAATACGTGATCGAATAAAAACCAAATAAACCGATTACTCTTGGCTAAAAATGCACACCGCGCAAACATCAGTGACAAACAATCGATCAACAAACGAAGCAATCGTTCGAGGATGATCATTTGAAAAATACACACAAAGGACTTTATAGTGCAACGTAATATACCGTAGAGCGATGAAACAGCATTTTATGTAATTCGAATTTGTGGAAATCTTCGTCAAAATGAGGTAAATAACAATATTAGCAAAACTGTTTATTTGATTTTATTGAAACTGTCGGACAAGATTGTGCAATTAAACTGTTAATACGATACGAATTCAAACATGTTATTTATTATTTTTGTATATTGTTCTCTATCTATCAAAAAATGTGCTTAATACGGAGATCGATACATAAATAATGAGAAAACATAAATTTTTGTTTACATACTGTTCAAGTCAATACTTTTAAAATGGTATAACTTTTTCTTAAAATTGGTCTAAATGACTTGAATTTTTCGGTAAATGTTCGACGGAATAGTTCACTATACAATGACTAAAATACTTCCCTTTAAATTTTGCTATTATTTGTAATTAGAAAATGTAAAAGAACTGACCTTTTTTCACTTCTTTATCTGAACTGATGATGAAAATTTAAATAATGCATTTAAACAATTAAAGATCACGAAAATCAGAGTGTTTCACGAATTGCAACCAAAAACAGGTCATTCTTACACATTTCAATGGCTGTAGTTTGACTAGGCGTCAACCAACTTCAATGACATTTTTACAATGCATATAAGTTACGGAGAAGTACCAAAAGCATTTTCTAAATTTTCATTATAAGCTCACATATTACATCAGTTTTTTCTAAACCATAATTTTCTTACATTCTTTTTTTCTTTATCATACATTTTTTTGTGAACTAGTCTCTCTAACATTTACAGAAAATTTCAAGTCATTTAGATCAGTTTTAAAAAAGTTATACCATTTCATAATTATTGACTCAATTTTGCTCCCTACTATATGTACTTACTGTTTACGCATCGACACCGATTAGTAAAATAAGAATAAGAAATATTACAAAAGCGGCAGTTAATTAAGGAAAGGAGAAGGAAACAAATTGTTAGCAGAGAAATGGGAAAGAATGGAAACCAAATATGAATAAATATTTGCACGAGTCCCCAGAACGAAAGCAGGAAATCGAAGAAACTAAATCGAAAGTTGAAGCAGATCATTGTTGCACTCATTGTCGTGCGAACAATCAAAGTCCATTTGCATAACGCATATTTTCTGTCTAGTTTAATAACTGAAACTGCAGAGTATTAACCCTTTGCCGTGCTTTAACGAGTCAGACTCATGATGGAGATTTCTAACAATAAGTTGTTAGGTATAAATGTTCATCCGCTCCTTTAAGTAGGAATAAAATTGTATTCTCTTGTCACCAATATTTAAACATTCGAGTATTAAAAATTCGAATCATAGTAATTGTAAAGAAACTGGTACGGCAAGAAGTTAATAACACCATTAGATGCCTAATAATAGTAATAGTAATAGTAAAGGTAATAGTAATAGATGGTTAAATAACTGAGGTTCTTGCAAAACGCACACATCACATTTTGAAAGTGATTTAGTTAAAATAATAAGATCACAATTTGAACGATAAATTCATGCAAATTCCTTTAATGTTAATGAGAAGGTGGTCACATTGTTGCAAACATGTATAATCAACAACGAAGGCATTTACACAATTAAATGAAATCGGAAGTAACTGTACAATTACCGAGATCTACGAAACTCATTTTCTAAATGTTCATCACAGGCTCAGAAAGAAGCGAAAAAACAAAAGTCTTTTATTCTACTTTGTTATTTCAAATAACAGCAAAATTAAAACAAAAGTATTTTAGTCAATGTACAATGACATTTAAAAATATTCAAGTGTTAGTAAGTATTTCTAAACTTTTGTTCGTATGCGTGTATATATTAACGTGGAGGAAAATATATAGCGAAAAATATCGATTTACTCAGTTAAAATCGCGTTTTAAATCGCCGAGTGCGGTCGCGGCTAATGTGTGCTAGCTACCTTGGTGGAGCATGTCCGTTCGGTTTGACCTCTGATTAGTCAGTGTTTATCGTTAGTAAAAAAACGAACAAAATCACGGATTGCATTTGCGCTAAAAAAAAGTATCTTCGCATATCCGGAGGAACCACTAACTTCATGAGATTCGAACATATTTCAGATACCAAGCATGTCACTTGTAACTTACTACCGGAATAAAAACATTATAAGACTCTAATGTAAGTAAATTTTTGAAGCTCAAATACTTAATTTGAAACTGTTTAAATACTTTCGTGGTTTACTGAACATCAAATTTACAAGATCACGTATATTATGAGAAATAATATATATTACAATTTGTTACAAATGTTTTTCTATATGTATAAGTTAGATAGCAATATATTGATTATTTATAACAATTATAACAACATTTGACATTATAACAATTATTTTATTAATGTGTATGTTTTCGTATATGTTTTATATACCGTATATGTATCATATTTCGTATATCTTTGAATATCAGTAATAAAATATTGTTGTTATTTTGAATACATTAGTTTATAGCTGTCGTATCTAAAAGTTTCAACGTAATCGTATATCAAAAGGGACTGGCCATAAATATTCTTCCAGAGAATGTAGAATAAGCTTTTCATGAATAAAATTTAAATTAATGTCTTATAGATGGTTTTACAAAAATAAAAATTATTAATGTAATTGATAAAATTAAAGTATAACTCAAACGTATAACAATGGAATTATTATAATTCATTTCAGTATGTATAAATTTAGTTTGAAATTATCTAAATGCTGAATAGAAGATGTTGCCTGAAATTATTTGAATTAGGTAAAGAAAGTAGGTTCATAAATTAACTCTGCAGAGGTCGCTGAAAAAGTGACAGGAATGTATTGTACTAATTAGACGTACTAGCAAAGGTTAGGACACAAGTCCCACAACTTCGAATTTTTTAGATATCTATTCAGAGTAAATATTTTTAAATACTGTTCATGACCTCTTCTGCATAGCTTCAAGGCTCTGTTAAAGTGGCCACATGTCGATACGCACGCCTACGGAACACGAAAATATCTTGAATATCCATCTGTCAACATCTTCACAAGCTTAAATATAGTAGAAGCTGCCCTACTTACATATTTATTGCATTCATATCGTTCGACTGGAAAATGTGATCTCTTATAATAACAATTCTATTAAAACAAACTTTTTACGAAGCGTCTTTAAAAGTTTACAGGTGTTTGATGGGTAACATTTACAAATAGTAAAGTTACTTTAAACTGTCTGTACTCTAAATTATCTTGACAATAAATTCCATCAGTAAACAATATACGCCAACAATATATTTTGTTGGATGTTAATAGCTTATGGAAAAATGAAGTTGTTATAGATTTTGCACCATTATGCATAGCTTAAAATGTGTTATCAAACATAAAGTAATTAGTCATGATATACTTTCTAACTTACACGATACTATAATTTACATATTGTAGGCATTGCAACAACCCATGATTTTTCTTTGAAAGATATATTTGACCTCAAACTTCATAATTTCTTCATTAGAATTGCAATCACAAAAGATTGTTATTCAGATCATTACAAAATGATAGTAGAACAAAACAATACCGTAAGTTATCAATTTGACTGCGTATTAAATGCTTGGTTATAATACTGATATCATCGAGATGTGGGTAATGCTTTATTTTAGTTTATGATTAAATTAGTTTTTGTTCGAATTGTTAGTTTTCAAAAAATAACTTATAATGAAAAATTTTTAATGAAAAACGACTGTATACTTACGATAGCAATATCGCGAGAGATGTTTAAATTGGAAAAGTATTATATAGGGTGACCCATTTAAATTGATCTAGTCAAGTATCTTCAAAACCGTCGATGATACTAAAAAATGTTGCAAACAAAATTAGACTGGTTCTAGGAAGCACGTAAGCTGATATTAATAAATTTTTTCTAAATGAACGCGTCGAGGATATATGAAGGCCAACTATTTTTTTTCATGGAATTACATACTTTTTATTATATTACACACTTCAGTTCGGCATACTCTTTATAGAAATACTAAGACATTTATTGGGAAAAATCATTAGTTTAGAAAATATTTAAGTTGTAGTATCTACACCAACATTATACAGGTGAATGCTAACACTAATCATTACTAAATTTAAAAAATCTTCTAAATCAATAGTTTTTCATAATAAATGCCTTACTATTTTTATAAAGAAAACGACAATCTGAATCGGCTAGTGTAACAAAACGTGTACGATTCCATTAAAAAGAAATGAAGTTAATTCTTCGTATGTCCTCGATGCGTTCACCTAAAAAATTTTATTAATATCAGATTACATGTCTTCAAAAATCATTTAAATTTCGTTTTAAACATTTTTTAGTGTCATCGGCGATTTCAAAAATATTTGACTGGATCGATTTAGAAAGACGGCCCTGTATAATAAATACTAAACTGAAACGGTTCTCTTGTATTTGATCTACGAAAATAACACATGGAAGATAACACAACATAAATATTTATGATGATAATCTGTTATCTACATGCGATAGAATCTAATGTCGGAAAAAGTGCTGTCGCATGCAGAGAGTCAAAAAGTCTTGCTGTTTATCACGATGGTGTTAATTCCCTGATATAAAACTTTTCTACGTAAAATTAGGAATGTTCATCAGCATACTCGATGAAATTATTTAATTTAAATATAGCAACCATTTTCATAAAAAGTACTACGGGAAATCCTAAACATTTTATCACAGTGTGTTGCGCAAAAATGATAATACGTATCTAAATGTATGCAAATAAAGTATAATATTACGTTGTGTATGTTGGAATTGAACCTAGAAAAACCGTATAAGTCAACAGAAGAAAAAAAACGGGAACACGAGTAGGTAATAAAAGGAAAGATAGCGAATTAATTTTATGGAGAGAAATTAGAAAAGTAAAAAATGGAGATATGACAAAAAAGTAAGAACTTAAATGAGTTATAGTTAAGAAACAGGGGAAAGGGAGCATAGTGGAAACAGATGAATTGGACAAAGTTACGAAGAAGCAGGGTATACAGCTTAGAGAAGTTACAAAAAAAGGAAAATGGAGACCGTAGCAATTAGAATGATCGGTGAAAAGAAACTAAAGGGGGGATATGGAAAGTTCTAAATAAAGGAAAAGAAAACAATGTGAATGAAAAATAATGGTTAAGATAAATAGAAAAGACGCTAGGAATAAAGGAGAAAGATGTATAAAGATTTATGCGCAAGTAAGAACCAAAGATGAACCAGGTTAGATTCCAAATAACATAGTGTAGAGTGTAAAGTGTAAAGTATAACATAGAGTAATATAATATAATCTAATTGTAATATAATAGATTGTCATTGATGTCATAGTTGCCAGGCTGACATTAATAAGGTGTAGAGTACAGAAACTAGAGGTTAAGAATGAACAACCAATCACCGGGAAATAAAAATGAAGATCAAAGAGGTCCGAATGAAGGTTAAAAATGTAAATCTAGAATAAGAAAAATACAGTGATAAAGAAGAGAAATAGGAAAGAAAGAAGATTTGGGAGCCTAGATCAAAAATTTAGTGGAAGTGGTGTTAGATTTAGAAGTATGAATAAAGGGGATGAAAGAAATGATATAAGAGGATTAGCAGGGAAGAAAGATCGTAGAGTGACGCTAGTACAGTTTCAGCAATGACAAGGAAAAGTTAAAAAGAGTAGAAAATGTCTGAATATGAAGGAACTTGAGAATACATTTTAAACACTTTAAACTAATTGAAAGAAAAATGATCAAGAAGAAAAAAGAAAATGACAAGACAAATTACAGAAGAAAAAAAATCGATATGTTCGTAAAACTGTTATATATATGTATCTTTAATTCAGAAAATTAAAATGAACATCTACTTGTACAAGGTACAGCATAATTATATGTATATGTACCCGGATGATCTGAACGTGATTCACAATTTGGGACTTTTACCGGTATATACATACTTGTGTGGGTAAAATAGACAATATTATAATTTACAATAGTGATATATGTGCAAGGGTGCGTACAGATCCGCGAGTGATGTTCGCGGTTTTATACATATACGACTTCAACTGAACTCAATATTCAGTGAAGGTATCGGAAACTAATACAAGGTTTTTGAAGCAGTGGTTCGAAATAAATATATATATTTTAAAACTATAATAAACAAGATACGAAATGAACAGTGACGACGAATGGCGAGATTCTGAAATAAATTTTATTGGTCCACTAAAAACGTAAACATCAAAAAACCTTCGCACCATTTGCTAAAAATAGTGGGATACTGACCTCACCAATTAGAAACAAAATCGGGACAGAGACGGTGGCAGTATGTCAGTAGGACAGGAACGGTGATGCCGCTGGCAAAGGTATCTGTTGTACCCCATGGAAACTACGGGAAATAGACTGTTCAACCCTCTTGTCGCCCTGTGTAGGTTTAGGCGACGTCAAGTGCCATTGAGATCTTTACGGTCTCGTTGACTTTCCCCAAGAAAGTCAGCCGATACTCTTCAGCCATAACAGCGTCGTAAACTAATAAATTTGTCAAAGACATATTAAACAGACTCTCAAAAATGGTATCGGCCTAACCCAAACGGAAAGACGAAACGGTACGATCATAGAAACGTCGCAACAATATGTATATTATCCATATAATCTTGCTCTGATCATTACCTTTCTAGCCGCAAGATGTCCACAAGAATAAACGAAACATTATATTATATCTTACAGTCATAATTACGCTACATTTTATTATACCAAAGTGTATAACATATAATGTATAATATTACATAAAATTTAATATTTCTATATTTTTATATTATTTTTATATTGCAAAAATTGGATTGGTATTATGATGACAATATTATATCGATATTTTTACAGTTAAAATTAGTGAGATTTTCGAATCTATTATAAAACACATCATCTTATAATACCTGTCACACCACCAACAGAAAGTTTCATTATTCAAACATTTGAATGCTACATATGTATATCAGTGCTGGTACAACATTATTAACGACACAGCGGCAACAAAATTAAACTGGTTTTTAGTCCTGTTCTTTTAATAACCACTTAATAGTTCCCGACAGAAATTGTTATAAATATAACCTTACTGAATCATACGCTTGTAATTTCATCACAATTCTTACTATTATATTCCAATTCAGGTGATGCTTTGTTTCATTATTTCTTACGGCGCGACGAGAAGTAGTATACTAGTTACTGAATTGGAATAATATTAGTTGTACGGCAAAGTAAAACAGAGAAATGATTTTCCTAATATTCAGTCTATACATTATTGTACGCACGAATCATTCTCACGTCTCAGCAAAGTCGAAATCATTTTGGCCAATTTTGAGGAGATTATTCCTTTTCAAAAGGTCTGGATATTTCGTCGTTATGACGTCGTATACGTTAAATGACTTGATAATTATCTACAAGCATAGCAAGTGAATCATTATTTTAATTAGAACAGTGTAATGATACATGAGTAGACTGAACTGTCTTGCTTCAACATTTATTTATGCATGCAAAAATATCAAGTTTTTTGTTTTTCTGAAACCATACACTTAATAAAATACTGTAGTTACACTAAACGTGATCATCGACCGACTTCTAATTTTCTATTTTGAGAATATTGAAATTACAGAGATGATTTATGGAACATGAGCGACTAAATTTCTTTATAAGAGCACGTCCTAAATAAATGCAATCATTCAACTTTTATAGGCTAAAACGAACGACATAAATTTAAATACACGTGCATTAATACATTTTTAATTCAGTTCATGTAATTTTGATGGAATGTTGGTATTAATTTATAGTTTGAATATATAACTAATATATGTCATATATTTTTAAATTACATTAATTTAAACGAAAATGTATATGTACATACCATGTAGATACGCATA
The DNA here is from genome assembly GCF_028453695.1 of Augochlora pura. Classification (NCBI taxonomy): domain Eukaryota; kingdom Metazoa; phylum Arthropoda; class Insecta; order Hymenoptera; family Halictidae; genus Augochlora; species Augochlora pura. Next base: position 14,079,539 of record NC_135775.1, read on the forward strand.
CCAAAATAAATTGATACACGTGTATTGAAATATTGAAATATACATGAAATAATTCATGGATACACGAGTCTTATTATGACACGTACTTCAGTACGTGTATACGAAGCACACGTGTACACGAAGCGCCCGTGTACACGTGTACGCGTATGTTTTTCATACACGTTCAAAACCACGATCTCTACTAACTAGAGGAACTTATAACTGCTGAAATCATTTTTGAAACGAGAGTGGATTAAAGTTATAGTACATGAATAATATTTAATAAAAACTCATGGCACATTTTTCAAAATGCGCCTTCATTTTTGAGATATTTTTATTTCAAGTTTGAGTGCAACCGTATAGATAATGTATACAGGATGATTATTTGAAAACTTTTGTTCTAAATATATAAGTTCATTGATTTTCAAAATCGAGTAAGCTTTGTATCTAACATTTTTCCCAAAGGTCGAATTTTTTATACAAGTCGAATCGAGGCTCCACTGTAATAACTCACGGATGTTTATCTGCATCTTGATCAACGCGTTCGTCTATGTCAGAAAAGCTAATAGAGATACTATGATCGGTCAAGCAAATAAAATACTCTCTGTATCGGTCTAGCAAAAAGTTGAGACTGCTACACACCTCTACGAGGCCGATCTGTTTTTGCCTGAACAAGTTCGAATCGAGTGGAAAAGTGGAGCACAGATCGCGTCGTTTCTGCTGAATCGACACGACGCGACGCGACGTCTGTATTTAACGTGAAAATGAGTTTCTTCAATGCCGGCTCGATCCAGTTTTCAATTAATTAATATACGCGACGATGAATCTCATCAAACGATTACCGGCCGTCTAGCTAGTTTCTTCGTATAATTAACACGCGAACTAAGACAATCGATCTAAGTTAGACACTTTTCATTTTTATTTATGTCTTTTATTATTTCGTATAAGAGTGCATAATTATTGCCTTATTATTCTCCTTGTTTCTCTTTCACCTCGTCCAAGTTTTACATTTTGAAATTCTTGGAGATACGTTTTCTTTTCTGTAAACTTACCTGCATTGGCTTATGTTTCTTTCATCAACTTTTTCTTGTGGCAAAATGATACGCATATATCAGTGTATAAGGTGTACATAAAACTTCGAAGTAACGATCGATCTTTTTATACAGACTTAGGAAAAAATATACATATAAAATGAGACCGTGTATTTGAAAAGGTAAACATTACATCCTGTACCCATATGTCCAAAATAACGTTACTTCGCCTTCTCGAAGCTATGTCAAATCGTCGACGTAATAAACGAAACATTTATTCGAAGACTTCAATTTATTTAAAAATAATTTGATATGTATACTTACATGTATTATATAAAATAAAATTAATAAAACAACTCGCATTATTCCATTTCTGTCAACAAAATAAAATTAATAAAACGTTGTAAAACTAACTTTGCTTCGTAGCAGAAAACTTGCAGCAGTTTGAAAATTACGAGAGGAAGTCGATCAATTCTGAGGTTAAAGTAGCTTCCGTTTGGTCATTTATTTTTTCAGTTAACATATTCAGTGGCAACGATCAATCACTGAAATTCCCACAAAGTCGATGCAATTTAATTGATTGAACCGAAACTAGAAAGTTAAAATTCATCATAGTGAATGACATAGAATTCAGAATTTTAGAATGACACTCAAATTCAGTTTTTTCGAATATATTACAATAAAAATGAATGTTTAACATTAGTAAAATATTACCCGTATATGATCGACGCAATGTACGACGTTTGTATGAGCACAGGCAGTTTTATTAAGACAATTGTTAAGATAAATCTCGACCAGAATACCTTAATAATTTGTTAAAGAAAAATACAAAGGTGCATCGATTCGCATAAAAAAATTATGTGATTTCATACGAAAAATTCGTGTCATCTATATTTTTTATCGAAAAAAAACTTCTATGCAGATTTTTCCGAGTCCAAAAGATTTTTTCTTCAAAAACAGTTTTTATGATATCAAAATGTACTATGCGACGAATATATCTGAATATAAATCTTAGAATATTTTGAAACGTTTTCTTTTTTAAATCTTGTCTAAAGTGTAAGAAAATAAGCGGATCTTAATTATTTCATTTCAGTTTAATTATTATATTGATTAATTACAATGGTATAACGCCTGGTCATTGTTTTCAATCATGTGAACAAGCTGCGTTGCGAACTAACGTACTATTTGATCTTCCCAGTATTCATTCGGAGAACTCACTCGGAATTAATCTCTGCCTTAATTTTTTACTACTCTGTTGTTAAATATGATTATTTAGACATTTTAACACGTCATACACATAGTTTTGAATAAATACGAAACAGTGACTTTCCTGAATTTCAATCATTGACGATCGCTCTGTGCGAAGCGGCGTTGAACGTGCTTTAACGCTGTAAATAAATACTCAGTAATACCTAATAAGCAAGGCAATCATTGTATTAAACGCCCATCTATAACGGAAATGAATTCGACTTATATAACATGTAATAACAGTCTCATTAAGGTGTCTCGGTAATATCATTTCGCGTCAAAGTGACATTTTCATTTCAATAATCAGTATCTGCTCAATAACATCGAAGAACATTGAAACTCTGCAAAACATAATCGTTGATGTGGGTACAGATAAATGAACAAAAGTTGTTTCTTCTTAAATATTGCATATGTTTTAATTTTAACTAATCTTTATTGTACTTAATATACATATATGTAGTTATACACAGAAACATTAGTTGGGAAAACAGCTACCGTAACCTGTATTCAGAATACTAGTATTGATACCACAGCACGAGTTATACGGTGCCTGAAAATTTCATAGCGTCACCTGATATTTTGGTAAAATCTTCTAATTATTTCATGACCTGTCTAATAACGATTTATATAAATTACGATTTATAAGAGAATATTTGAGACAAAAAACAACATTGCGAGGAGCTGTAATTCGGCGGTGATTTATTAATGATTTGGACTGCATCCAGAGCCAAAAAAATATCGATCTGTTGAATTAATCGTAGAACGAATTCAACAGAATATACAAATCATTTGTATATTCATGGCGATATTTATGTGGCGATATCATTTTTCACCTGAAAAAAACGCTATAGTTCATGCGTGAAGACAATCAAACTAGTAGTTACATAATAAGGATATTATGATTTTTATATGGCCAGTATATTCGCCATGTTTAAACTGAATAAAAAACCTTCAGGGAATATTTAAAAAAAAACTATGGCAATTGCAAATTGAAACAGAAACTGCTCGTAGTATGATTAATCGAATTTTCAACATTATTCGAATAAATGATAATTATATTATTATACTAATATTGGTTACGAAATGGAGACCAAATTTTTGTTTATCCTGCTACTATTTTTTTAAAACGCGTATATGTGATTATGGAAATTTCATACTTCCTTTCTGATAAAATAGATAAATTTACGTTTTTTTATAAATAAATATTATATCTATGAATCTGATCATGCATATGGTTTCTTCCATTAATCCTAAAATGTTATTGATACGTCACGTTTTTATTGCTACGGAATAATTTTAAGATTTTAGCATAATATAATAAGGTGACTTTATGGAAATTTCAAGCAGTGCAACTTACTCGTATAACAGATGACATTTAATCCTTTCAATTTTTAACATTTATAATGCTTTGCCAGAATTTTTAATTAAATTATATATTATATGTTAACTGCTACGTACCCACTATTTTTCCTGAATTTTTGCATGCCAATAAGAAAAATGAACGAAAAATCTAATGACCCAATTTTCCTCTTTAAGTGCCCTCTCGTTCGAGGATGGAGATTTAAAACTTGGCACAAAATCTTCTTTCCTGATAAGCTATCGAATAACCCATTGGCGGTTTAATTCGATTCGACGAAGTTGTTGGTTGCTTTATCCGTTACATCGTTATAAAATATTAACATTTACAGTTCTTGAACAATTTTTTCCTGTGCAATATTCGCTCGTTTATATTACTATTTGCTATTCACCGGTTTCTCACCTCTTATTTATCTCTTCAAACTTCTAACTGTTAATTTTTCTCGTTTGTTGAAATTTTGAACGAAAACGCAACAGAACGTTTGGAAACATTAACACGCAGATTTAATAAGTATTAATATGAAAGTTTATTTTTTAATATAACACCGGTGAGTTTATCTTCCGCATGGAAATCCATTTAATTTTTTTGTTCAAGACGTATAATTATATTTGAATTTGTTTTATAGTATTGTAAACCTATTTACGTTTTCAAATGTGTATTTTTTGTTTAGATGATAATTCAGTTTATTATGAACTAATTGTTATAAAATATGTGGGCCAAAATTAATATGTTTTAATCCGATTTAAAGATTATTACAGAGCTCTCTTTTGTCCGGCAAATGATGGAATTTGTCCAGGCTTATTATAAAGGATGTTTCGTGGTTTTTCATTTAGTTATAGTAGTTTAGTGAATTTTTTCAAAAATAATAGGAATATTTGCATAAACGTATATAATGTTTGACCAAGTTTTCAAGTTAAAACGACGCTCTTCTACAATACGCTGTATCTATTTACAATGGTGTTCGAAATCATCTTTTTGCATCCTCTCCGTTAGCCCTAGACCTTGTCCAGTTCTCTAGCGAAGTATTTCGACCCTGTCAGCATATGCTCTGTATACATAATAGATTTTATGAGCAGCTATACCGTATAGTAGATTTCAAATAACTCCACAAGTTGTAGGATTCGCTGCATGTAATCTACAGAATTCGCATGATTTAAACGTCTATGTCTATTTTGACATATGTTACGTAACAAAATTTGGTAAACTTGCTGATGAACAGCATTCTCTACAATTTCGATCATTTTCTGATGTGTTGTCAAGACGACGATTTTAAATATTTATTATTATGTTATACCCTTATCATATTGTCTTAATTTAATACGTATATCTTTGTTTAGTGAATAACTTTTAATATAAAATGGACGATGTCAAAAACCTCTTGTAACAACGGTAATTTGATTTCTTTTAATAATATAATAATTCATAATGGTAGCACAAAACAAAAGTTAACCCTTTGCACTTTTCAAGTCATTTGAACTGCAAATCTAAAATCATTTTTTTTTGCTTATATAGTATTTCTATTATGTATAACAAAATTCATTCTATGCATATGAAATTGAGGCTCGTGTCTTATGTATAACAGTTACACTTTCAACAATTTTTTAAATCTAAGCTTTGTATCTAAACTATACTAGAATAAAAACGATGCCTTAACTCTTTTATTTCCAATTTGTTATACATGAATAAATTTTGTAACATATCGACGAGATTCTTCCAATCAACATGAGACGAAACAAAACATGCTTTAGACTATATTTGTTCAATTAAGTAGCCATTGATTATATTTTATATAAACAGAAACACTTGTCCAAATGTTAGCAGAAGCTTGGTTACAATGGAAAATAACAACAACATGGATTTGTTGATTATAGTTTAAATTCTATATGTTAAAAAGATCAGTTTTACAACGTTTAAATTTAAAAAAAGTAAGTGTTTCGCTTCAAAATACAATTCTATGACCTGGTCAACATAAATCCAGCCGTAGCATGCAGTTCTCTGAAAAGTCGTTACTTCAAATAAATTTTTATCTCTTTATTACATTATGACCAGCAGCTGCTCACCAACTGTTAGGCTACTACCGCGTTTAGAAAACTTTCATTTCGTATGTCCTGTGCAAGTCGAGGTATTTTTCCGGGTTTACTGCCTGCTACGGTCAAATCTCGAGACATGCGGATCGCACGTGCGTACCGTTCCGGGGTACGGTTCATACCTGGAGGTCACCAGTACTCTGGACGGTCACCTCTTCCTTCTTTCCTTTTCCTTCTATCTCTTCACCTATTTCTTGTCTCTACTCTGGCAATAACCAATCATGCAGGACAACCATTCCCCTCTCTCAATTTAGAAATTTATCATCAGCAAATCCGCTTGTTCCACCAAAAATGCACGCCCATACCGAATTTACCTCGGAGCAAAATAGCATCTCACTCGACACTCTCGCAACACAATCTCCAGTACAAACATACACTTCATACGAAATTCATTAGTCTAGACATCATTATCATCTGTTAGTTATTCGCGGCATCATAATCAATTAATAATAGTCACAGAATCAACGTCGTTTATAGTTTTGATATTGTTGTTAAGTGTTATTATAATAAAGAGTTTATTACGTTTACATCCACCAATTCTATCATCCTTGTCATTCGAAAGAATCACCGGGAACCGCGTACCATCAAGATAATCGTGTGTGCGCGGATAAACATTTTGGTCCTTCGAGCCGGATATAGTGTTCGTGAACAATCAACGGACACCGACAACGCAACCAACGGCCACCACCACGGTTGCACCAACCAAGGCACCTCAGCACTGACGTCTTCGCATCGTAAGGTAGGCCCGTTTATAGTATCACCAATTCCCATATAACGTTCCAATTCTCCAACCATGTCCACTCCAAGTAATTCAGTCAGCATTTTACGCCGCCAGCGTGGTAGCATCGTAAGAAAAATCACGACCTTCGGAAAGGTTCTAGACAAACAAGACGCAACAACCAACCTAAAGATAACAATTACGGAATATCTCAATTCACTCACTGAAGCATGGACTCGATTTGAGGCAATTCAAATAGAATTAGAAATACAAGATCCTTCGGAAGAGACGCGACGAGAAGAAATAGAAGAAAGTTACATGAACGTCATTATTCGGGCTAAAGCTCTCCTTCAATCCTGCGAACCCTCGAATGACCCGCGAACCAGCGGTAATGTGTCACCTGTATCAAGCGCGTGTGCCCCGATCGCCATTAAATTGCCAGAAATGAGGCTACCTATGTTCGACGGAACCATCGAAAATTGGACATCATATTATGATATATTTTCGTCAGTTATCGAACGGAACGACAACCTCACCGCTGTACAAAAATTACAGTACCTTCGATCAACGTTAACCGGAAAAGCCGCCGCGTGCATTAAATCTTTAGAGACTACCGACTCCAATTACCTCGACGCGATTGAAATTTTGAAGGAAAAGTTTGATTGCCCTCGCAAAACCATCCTTCGACACTGTGACGCCATACAAAACATGCCGAGACTCGCGAAAGATACTCCGGAAGCCATCGACGAGATGCTAGATACATTAAATCAACACCTACGCGCTTTGAAGAATCTCGGGGAACCAATAGAATCATGGAACTCGTTCTTGGTATCGACGATTCTATCAAAAATTAATCCTGAAACGATCTGGCAGTGGGAACTTACACTAGCGGATAAAAACATGCCATCATACTTGCATTTAATCAGCTTCCTACAAAAACGAGCAAACTGCTCACTAACGGTACGTTGTATACCGACTCCAGCCACCGGAATTCGCAACCATTCATCAGCTACAAGAGCTAAAGACAATCATGTAGTATATCCGAAACAACAAATATATTTCACATCCAAATTCTCGCAATGTTCAATCTGCGACGGAGAGCATAGCGTTCGGGATTGCGAACCGTTCAATACATATTCTCTGTCCGAGCGATGGGAACACGTCACCAAACATTCGTTATGTTCAAATTGCCTACGCGCGGGTCATAATGCTAGGATGTGTCGTTCACATTTTACATGTAGACTTTGTAATGAACGACACCACACTTTGCTACATCAGCCACGCCATTCACACACAGACAGTCGCAAACCCTTAACCCCCTCGACCACATCGACAACCACCAGCTCATTTAAGGAAAAGGAAATAGTTCCCGAACAATCAATACGCAATCCATGACTAATCCATCGGAGAAGATCAAAGGGCATTCACAATATCTTCGCCGTGAATGCCCATCCCAACGAACTCATCGTTACTGCAACAGTCAACGCAATCAACAAGAAAAATAAACCAGTTCTATGTCGAGCCCTGATCGACACTTGTTCAACCGCGAACTTCATGTCAGAAAATCTAGCCAAAAAACTGTCACTACCTCAGAAACAATGTTCCATTCCCGTCGGCGCTCTTGATTCACTAGCCACTGTGGCAAAACACACCGTTCGAGCGACCATTCGTTCGAGATTGAACAATTATCATCGCACCTTACCATTTCTTATCGTACCCAACATTGCTGCTTCCGTTCCTAGCGACACAATCGACCGCACTACTTTGAACCTACCGAAGAATATTGAACTCGCAGATCCGGCGTTTCATCGCCCAGCACCGATCGATATGCTATTAGGTGCCGGCACAGCATTGTCAATTCTAAGCGTTGGTCAAATTAATCTTGCAAAACTCGATCACCCAGACCTTTATCTTCAGAAAACAATGCTAGGTTGGGTTATCGGAGGGAGCGCACCTACGTTCAACCCAATCCAGAGCGCTTCATGTCACACCACAGTACAGTTTGACCTCGCGCGGTTTTGGGAGATAGAAGACGGCCCACAGACACGACGTTACTCGGAATCGGAGAAGACCTGCGAAGAAAACTTCGTAAACACAATCGCACGAAGCAACGAAGGAAGATACACCGTATCACTTCCGTTCAACGACAAAAAATCCCAACTCGGAGAATCCAAGGCAACCGCACACAAGCGACTTCTATCCCTAGAGAAGAGGTTACAACGAGACCCGGAGTTAATGGCTCAATACAAGGCCATTTTTAACGAATATCTGGACCTCGGCCACATGTCTGAGGTTCCAGACAACAATGAGGGATACTACTTACCCCACCATGGAGTGATCAAGATGTCCAGCCAGACGACCAAACTACGCATAGTTTTCGATGGATCAGCTGCTTCTAGTACAGGCATCTCGCTAAATGACACACTACACACCGGACCCAAAATACAGGACGATTTATTCCATATCCTTCTCAGATTTCGTACCCATCAATACGTCATCACTGGCGACATAGAAAAAATGTACCGACAATTTCTACTATGTCCGGAAGATAGGAAATATCAACAAATACTCTGGCGGGACGACAAGAATCACCTTAAAACCTATCAGTTGAACACGATTACCTTTGGATTATCAGCAGCACCGTACCTAGCTATACGGTGTTTACAGCAATTAGCTGACGATGAAGGTTATCGTTTTACCCAGGCCTCTAGCGTATTAAAAAAGGACTTTTACGTAGACGATTTGCTAACCGGAGCCTCTACCATTCACGAAGCCATGTCATTGCGGAATGACTTAACATCATTACTCGACTCCGCAGGTTTAAACATTCGACAATGGGCATCGAACGATAGACGTTTACTGGACGGACTACCCGAATCAAACATAAATCAACAATTACACTTAGGTGAATCATCTATAATCAAGACTTTAGGATTATTCTGGAATTCAGCAACCGATACAATAACCTATACAGTTAAACCCATTCTCCACACACATCGTATCACCAAACGCTTCATCAGTTCAGAAATCGCAAAAATTTACGATCCTCTGGGCCTTTTAGGGCCAGTCATCATTATCGCGAAAATGATCCTCCAGGAACTTTGGACATTGAAAATTGATTGGGATGAGTCGTTGCCCATGTCAATACACACAAAATGGAATCAGTATTACGCAGAATTACCCCTGCTCAATAATATAGTATTCAGTAGGAAAACCATCGTTCATACCGCATCAAATATAGAGTTGCATGGGTTTTGCGATGCAAGCGAACGAGCCTACGGCGCTTGCGTATATGTTCGGTCACGTGATAGCCTCGGTGGCACGCTTGTAGAGTTATTAACAGCCAAATCTAAAGTCGCACCCTTGAAAAGCCAGTCCATTCCACGTCTTGAGTTATGCGGAGCACTATTATTAACATCACTCATGAACACCGTCAAGAAATCCCTGACTACACCAATAGATCGGACAATCTACTGGACCGACTCTACAATAGTTTTACATTGGTTAAATTCGTCACCTCACACCCTTAAAACCTTCGTCGCGAATAGAGTTTCCGAGATACAGACAAACACTCTCATCCCAGACTGGCGTCATGTCAGCTCTGCTGATAATCCAGCCGACTTGATATCGCGAGGCCAAGCGGTTCAAGAATTCCTACAACCATCTATCTGGCAACATGGACCACAGTGGCTTCAACAGGAGCAGTCATTCTGGCCCAGTTGGGACCTAACTCCATATATAGGCGATCCGGAGCAAAGAATAGTTACCTGCTTGGCTACAAAAACAACATCAATTGACACGAGTATCCTTGAACGGTATTCATCGTGGGGAAAATTGGTGCGGACCATTGCACTATGCCGACGGTGGAAGCCGGGTCCGATCGCAAGGGGAAGTATCACTGTCAGCGAGTTGGCGCAAGCGAAAATCACCGTAATCAAGCTATTACAGGCCAAATATTTCGAAAAGGAGTTACGCGCTCTTAGGCATCAAGCGGGCCAGAAAATCCAAAACAAATTATCAAAACTAAGTCCGTTTATCGATCAAGACGGCATCATCAGAGTAGGAGGTCGGTTGCACAATTCAACTTTGACGTTTGCACAAAAACATCCCATTATTCTGCCAAAATCGCACGTTTCAACGTGTATCATCTTAAACGAACACATGAACCTTTTACATGCGGGCACCCAACATACCCTATATTCATTAAGAAGGACGTATTGGCCAATCGATGGTCGAAGCCAAGTATGGCACACCATCCAGAAATGTATCCGCTGTCGTCGAGCCAATCCGCCACCCGTCAATTATATTATGGGCAACTTACCTCAAGCAAGAATAACAGAATCGCGTCCTTTTACCAACGTGGGAGTCGACTATTGCGGACCATTTTTTATAAAAGAACGAAAACTCAGAAACCGTGGTCGCGTCAAGGTTTACGTCGCAGTATTTGTATGCCTAGCCATAAAAGCCGTCCATCTTGAGCTCGTTAGTGATTTAACCAGCGAAGCTTTTATCGCAGCATTACGACGCTTTATCGCCAGAAGAGGCTTCTGTTTAAACTTGTATTCCGATAACGGAACGAATTTTAAGGGAGCTAATAATGAATTTCGGGAACTGCGCGAATTATTACGTTCAGATGATCATCGCGAGAAGATAACCACATTCCTCACAGAACGCGCCATCAATTGGCATTTCATCCCACCCCAAGCTCCCCATTTTGGAGGTCTCTGGGAAGCAGCGGTAAAATCGTTCAAAAATCATTTAAAACGCGTCGTAGGTGCTGAACTGTTTACATTTGAGAATCTAAACACATTAATTATTGATATCGAAGCCATCCTTAACTCTCGACCCCTCACTCCAATTTCATCCGACCCAACAGATCTCCTTGCATTAACTCCAGGCCATTTCCTCATTGGTGATGCTCTTACGAGTCTATGCGAACGAGACTTCAAGGACACTCCGTCAAATCGCTTATCTGCATGGCAGCGTGTCCAACAATTAAAGCAACAATTTTGGAAACGCTGGCATCGGGAGTATCTCAATGAGTTGACCACGCGCCGTAAGTGGACCAGAGGACATCACCCTATAACCGAGGGCACCATCGTTCTCCTCAGAGAAGATAATGTGCCTTCTATGCAATGGCCTCTTGGACGCGTCATCAAGATTCACCCAGGCTCCGACGGCATAGTTCGTACAGTTACAGTAAAGACTGCTACGAACGTGTTCGATCGGAGCGTCAAGAAACTCGTACCATTGCCGACCCAATCGGATGATCAACCCGGAAACATTATTTCTAATAATTCATGAATAGAAAGATATATACCACACAAATATGCACACTTGTACAGAACATCACATTCATACACACCATTACACTTTGATCGGTTCCCTCTCAAGGGGGGGAGGATGTTTCGCTTCAAAATACAATTCTATGACCTGGTCAACATAAATCCAGCCGTAGCATGCAGTTCTCTGAAAAGTCGTTACTTCAAATAAATTTTTATCTCTTTATTACATTATGACCAGCAGCTGCTCACCAACTGTTAGGCTACTACCGCGTTTAGAAAACTTTCATTTCGTATGTCCTGTGCAAGTCGAGGTATTTTTCCGGGTTTACTGCCTGCTACGGTCAAATCTCGAGACATGCGGATCGCACGTGCGTACCGTTCCGGGGTACGGTTCATACCTGGAGGTCACCAGTACTCTGGACGGTCACCTCTTCCTTCTTTCCTTTTCCTTCTATCTCTTCACCTATTTCTTGTCTCTACTCTGGCAATAACCAATCATGCAGGACAACCATTCCCCTCTCTCAATTTAGAAATTTATCATCAGCAAATCCGCTTGTTCCACCAAAAATGCACGCCCATACCGAATTTACCTCGGAGCAAAATAGCATCTCACTCGACACTCTCGCAACACAATCTCCAGTACAAACATACACTTCATACGAAATTCATTAGTCTAGACATCATTATCATCTGTTAGTTATTCGCGGCATCATAATCAATTAATAATAGTCACAGAATCAACGTCGTTTATAGTTTTGATATTGTTGTTAAGTGTTATTATAATAAAGAGTTTATTACGTTTACATCCACCAATTCTATCATCCTTGTCATTCGAAAGAATCACCGGGAACCGCGTACCATCAAGATAATCGTGTGTGCGCGGATAAACAGTAAGAGATACTATATTGTGATTTGTCATTTCGGGAATTCCAATCTAAAGAGCGCGTCACGTGTCGCATGATACGCTTGTCCAATTCCGTCGAATCTTAGCATAGGCGTAAGAGTGACGTATACACTCGCTCACACTAAAAATCGTCCGTCACCATACTTTTTCTAGTTTCGTTTAGAGGACATTCTTTTATAAATAAGTAGCTGTTATAATTTGTACAAAAATATTCTACGTACTTTATTTAATGATTTCATGTACAAAATAATATATATTTTCGTATAAAAACGAATCAGAATTAATGTCTTCAGTGACATCTACGAAACACTAAAAGTCGTTCATCTATTTTTATTTGTAAAAATTACATATATTTAATATTTTTTCGGATGTCTACTATTTTCTACAACTTTTAATCTGTTATACATCGATTTTCCGAGAAGTCCACTGTATCATGAATCTATTTTTTAGATTTCGTTTATTACTAATATATTATTTTATTTTAGTTTCTAATTCGTACCATACATGGGTTTCATTGTTTTTAGAGCAATTACAGAGCAGCCATTATCTGATGATTACACAATTGCGTTTTGGATTGTTATCTTGATAGTATTAATAGGTGTTTATAATATTGAGTTTTTCACGACTATGTTTTACATTTTTTTCTAACATGTTTAAATATATCCACATATCCATAATTCCTTTCATTTCATTCATTCTGCAAATAGCACATTATTCCAGAAGGGAAAATCCATGCTCATCGACTTTTGTGAAAATTATTATCTCTTGACTTTGTTTCGAGCACTAATGTAAAGTTTAGATCGTGCTACTGACACATGGTAATTATTTTTTCGCAAAATCCTTCTAATATTTTTCAGACAATCTTTCTTTTTCAAATATTTTTCTATGTCTGCAACAATTTTTGAAGCACTTTTCTTTGGATCTTCTTTTATTTGTCCTAAAATATAATTTTCGTCATATTCGTTTACTATATTTATCACTCTTTTTGTTTTATTTGTAATATGATTTTCATTTAGGTATCTTTTTAGAATATACTGCACTGTAGTCCGATTTTTATTTACTATTTTTGCAATTTCTCTTTGGAAATCTCTTGAGTATAATAAAAAATTACAAGTTTTTATTCTTCTATTGTTATTTACCTTTTTCTATTTTCCGTCATTACTCAAAACGCTTAAAATGTGTACTAGAACTTAACTCTTACCGGACATCAGACATGCGGGCTTAATATACATTAAGTAATTTACGCCCGCTGGTTAATCTGACACTTAATGAGGAAGAAAATATTAAAAAAAACAATTAACCACACATTGTTTAGTTCGGGAAATCCCCGGATATCGCTTCTACTACATGTTAACGAATTTCAAACATTAATTTTTATTCGTTTTTATAGAAAACTGTATATTATCTTGTACATGAAATCATTAAGTAAAGTATGTAGAACATTTCTGTACAGTTCGTAACAGTTACTTGTTTATAAAAAATATCCTATAAACTAAAGTAGAAAAGATATGGTGCTAGACGATTTTCAATGTAGCTGACTGTATGTGCATATGAATAGTACGTGGACAATTTTAGCAAGACAGTCACATGGACTACTAGGCAGAATTTACTGTACAGTCGTAGGAATAACACAGAAACAATGTAAGCTAGCCCTTAATACTTATACGTCCGCATGACGAAAATTCGTCATTTGTATATTACAGAAGATAATTAATTCTTGTTCTTTTAATTCTAAATAAATTAAATTCTAACTTTTACCAAACAGAAATAATTCCAATAGAGATAAATTTGTTTTTTATCATTTTCCAAGATTTCACTGAGAAATATATGATTTTTAACAAGTTACGTTGTTTTTATATAGACCGTATCATTTCTACAAGTAGTGTCATAAAATGCCGACATTTTACAGAAAAAAATTACCGGACAAATATGTGTTAATACATAGACTATTATTAGGTAGAATTTAGTGTATTTACGCAGTTTCATAATATCGAGAAAAGCAATAATGCCACACTTCCCTCTGCATGCAATGTTTCTTTCGAATTCCACCTTTCTCATGTAACTGTCAATCTTTACAAATTAGGTTTTTGCCGAATAAGGAAATGGACCAAAGGCATGAAAACCGAGAGAAATGAAACAGAAGAAATCACACGATGGCAACGTTTACTGAACTGGCGGGAAACTTTGCCTTGGCCGTCTTACCGGCCTGCGACAATTTGACTGCTACGTCTGTCGAGTATTCCCGTGGACCTGGTCTCGGTCTCGATTCTCAAACATGGCACAACAACAGCGAACTCAAGCACCTACATCACTTCAATTCGTTAAACAATGTCACGTGTCTGGAACATGCGCCACAATTAACAAACAGAATCCTGTTCAAGGTTATCGTTTTATCCATCATGGCGATCCTCAGTTTTATGGCGAACGTAGCGACCATCTATTCAATCGCAAAAAATCGTCGTCGTCGGCACAGTTGGACTGCAATTTACACATTGATTTTACACCTGGCTGTAGCTGATCTTTTGGTCAGTGTATTCTGTATAGGCGGAGAAGCAATATGGAGCTACACAGTAGAGTGGATATGGGGGAACGCTACGTGTAAACTGTTCAAATACTTACAAATGTTCAGCCTATATCTAAGCACGTTCGTACTCGTATTAATTGGCGCAGATCGTTTCATCGCTGTGAGATATCCCATGAGAGGACTGAACACGTCTAACAGATGTTGCAGGCTAATTATCATAGCTTGGATACTGTCTCTCATCTTAGCAGCTCCTCAGGTAAGCATTTTAAGAAATTTTTGTTAGGTGTTTCATATCAATTCAAACGTAATTGTACAATGAGGGTCAAATCAGGGGAGAGTTGTCTTAATCGTACCACTTAAGCATATTTAAAAACATGTGAAAGTGATAATTTTTTTCTATAAAAGTAATTGTTTAGAGTAACACAATGACATGTTATTTAAACATTTTTTATCTTTATAAATGTGGAAGAAGGCTTATTATTAACTTTAATTTCAATTTTGAAAAAGGTCGAAAAGTACAATTTTAGCAACCTGTATCCCAAACCGTACCTTTGTTATCACTTTTACAATACCTAATTACACGGTTTAAAAAGCGTACTATTGAAGGTGAAAAGTGGAATGTGGTCATTTGTAGAATGATTTGAGTTTAATTTATATTATATTTATTTATTGAAGAAACGGATACTTATCAAAAATCAAATACATTGAGAACAATAATAGTTTAGTGTTTGACAGCACAGAAACATGTTCCTGCGCATCACAAAATGTTAACAACTATTATGATTGACTGAACCTTTAACCCTTTGCACTATAATAACGAGTCAGACTCGTGATAATGATTTCATGCAAGATCTACTAAATAAGAATATTATTAATTATAATAATCAGCCGAAATCAAATTGAATTCTTCTGTTATCAAAGTCTAGAATCAAAAGTACATAATGACTCATACGATATTGACAACTTCCCCCTATATGTAGAATATTTGTTTTTTACAAACGTGCCTAAATTACATAAACTATCAGTAGCGTTGAGCATGACACGTGTAAGATACATAACACAAAAGCCACAAAAGCCCATAAAATGCAATCTGTATCACGAACCGAAGGGCTGAAACGCATTGTCCCAAAAAGTGACAAAATTGAATTTATTCGAATATTTTACGATTTTGATAATAAAAAAATCCATTCAAACATTCTCTGCAATAATATCGTTACAATTTCAATCATTGTAAAATAGAATATATTGGGTTGGGGAATAAGTTCGTAGCGTTTTTATATTTTCTTTCATTTTACAACGATTCGTTGCTGTTTGACAGAGTGTATAATATTCATTTGATAAAGCTGTTTCTGCTCTACAAAACTGTGTTAATAGTTATAACAATAAATTAATCCATTATTTACTATTTATTGTTTATTATTTTTTTTATTACGTGAAAGTAATAAATAAATAAAGGAATAATGTAATTTCTGTCCTTGCAAACGTCAAGGAATGTTTTTTTCCGCCAAACCCTTGAAATCTGCAAGCGGACAGCTCGAATGATTATTACGGCCGCCGGCCGTGTGTCGCTACAGCTTCAAAAGTAATAAAAAATTCAATCATTCGAAAAGGCGACTAGCACAGTTTTGTAGAGCAGAAACAGCTTTATCGAATGAATATTATACACCTTGTCAAATAGCAACAAATCGTTGTAAAATAAAAGAAAATATAAAAACGCTACAAACTTTCTCCCCAACCCAATATAAACGAAATGATTTCCCACATTGCCAATTATAGTCACTTATTAATGTACAACATATACCTATAATTTAGCTGGAAGTCTAACTTTGATTTGCATCTTCTACCTACCAAACTAATTGAAATCAAATATAACAAAATTTTGTGTTCTGCTACATTTGCAAATTGTTACTAATTATAAATCGGCTAATATTCATACTCGTAGCTTTTTAAAAAGAAAAAACAGTGGAACACCATATAAAAGATGAGAACTTATTGTTAGCTTTAAATTGAGATTAGATTTTCATATAATAGGTAGTATTTTACAGAACTCGAAAACAGTACATCATAGCTTAAAATTGAAGTCATACAATCACTGTAATTCATCTAGTTTGTAAATGTCAACGATTATTGTGCATAGTATTTGTGTACGCGTTTGTTGTATCCGGCGCGGAGGACCAAAATTATGTATATGCGTTTGGTACAATGCCGTAGTGATGAAGACGCTTGTTTGCTTCTATTTACACTTTATCAATACAACATTGTACCGATATGAGGGTTGCCTTTTATGTTTCGGGATTTGGCAACTCTAGTGTTGCAATCTGGCAACTGACAGCTCTATCGTAAAGTTGGACATTTTTGAGGTTATACGTACTCAGAACGTTTTCACATACGAGCGCTATTTGCGTTGTTTACAGTAACTTAAAAGATTCATCACGGCCCAAAAATGGAATTAAATCGTGAACATTTTCGTGCGATTATTTTTTACAACTTTCGACGTGGATTAACTCAGCAACAGTGCATGGATGAACTTAAATCAATTTTTGGCGATGAAGCTCCATCAAGGACCAGTGTTTATCGATGGTATGGTGAATTCAATCGTGGTCGTAGTTCACACCAAGATGAATTTCGTGAAGGTCGTCCAAAATCAGTTGTTGTTCCGAAAACCATTGATACTGTGCGCGAACTGATATTGCAAGATCGTCATGTGACCTATCGTGAGATTGAGACAACCTTAGGCATTAGTGGGACCAGCATACATTCAATATTGCATAAACATTTGACTGTAAAAAAAATTTGAACCAACCGCCGAAGACGGATCACTCTTCACCACGACAATGCGAGCTCTCACACATCGGCTCAAACAACTGCATTTTTGAGCATCCAAAACATCGATTTGATGAGTCATCCGCCGTATAGTCCTGACTTGACACCGAATGACTTCTTTTTATTCCCGTACGTAAAAAACAAACTGAGAGGTCAACGTTTTTCGACACCTGAAGAAGCGGTTGCTGCATTCAGAATGCATGTTTTGGAGATACCTCAATCAGAGTGGCAAAAGTGCTTCGACAATTGGTTCAAACGCATGCAAAAGTGTATAGATCTTCATGGGGAATATTTTGAAAAACAATAAAGTGATTTTCGATGATTAATATTTGTTTTTGTTCTCTAATCCCGAAATATTAAAGGCAACCCTCGTATAATGTTCCCGATTTCTGAATGTGTTCTAAATGCGTTATGTTCGACTTAAGATTTCGTTCTGAATGCATTATGTTCGAATTAGGATTTCGTTCTGAATGCATTATAGTTGAGGATGATTTTCATTCTGTATGCGTTATGTTTGAGTTTGAATTTAGTTCTGTATGCGTTATGTTCGAGTTTTACTTTCGTTCTGACTTTCGTTCGTCGTGTTCTATCTGTTGTCACCTCGGATTTCTGTTGATTGGTAGAGGGTAGTTTTTGGTGGAGGAAATGAAGCGTTTTTGATTGGAGGTGTGTGTGTCGGAAGGAACTTGGAATGAAGTGTGGGAAATTTGGTCGAAAGTTCTGGTTTGTGTCGTCTTCGTTTGTCAAAGTAAAATTAATTAGTGGTTGTCCGTGCAACGGTACTGTGGGTCTGTCGCACGTGTTGTTCGTTCGTCGAGTCGAATTTCTTAAAGTGCGGTAGTCGTGAAGTCGTTTCGTTGGTAGGATTTTTTACCTATTGCCGGTCTATTCGCACGTTTATGATTTAATTGCTAATGGGATGGCTAGGCACGTGCGACCTTCGGTATTGCCATCGCAACAGCATTTAACTAAATATATCAATTATTGAATATTACTTATTTATTGTCCCTAGATTATTTAAATTCCACAATCTAATTATATTAATTCCGAGCAAGTTTAGCCTGTATAAATAAGTATACGACATTATGATAATAATAACAAGATTTTCAGCTTTTTTGTAGAATAAGATAACCGGTAACACGCACCCACCTAGTCATAACTAAACCTCAAATCTTAACATTCATGAAAATAAAATGTTATCATACAATTATGAACACGTTAAAAATGTTATATATTCCAAATGACTGCAATTTGATCGAACTATTAATTAGGGACGCTGATACCAATAATTCATCCGATTGAGAAAATTTCCCGAACGAACAATTATTAATAATGATCATTTCATGATCACTTATTATAAGACAAAAGTGTTGATATGTGAAACTTTTATAAACCATAATTTAAAAACTCTTAAATGAGCAGGTCAATGTTACATCTCTATCAACACAACTGTCTAAAATAGAACAATTTTATTATGGAGTATCAGAGGCGGCAGCGAGATCTAACCAATTGTAGTTCATATTAACGTTAATCGGTTTTGATGGACATTCCGGAACGTATTTTCATGCCGCATGTATTTTTTCTCGTCTCGAGGAGGAATGTCCTTGTATCGGACGGGTCGACACGGCGGTCTTTTTAACCTTTTAAAACGGAACAGCTTTTAACTTTTTTTATTTTTTAGGTACTAAACGGATTAGTTCGTATACAATGACTAAAAAATGTTTTTCAAAAATCACACATTTTTTAACATTTTATTATAAATCTAGACTGACAATTTAACCAGTTAAGTGTGTTTGATGACTATATCCGTCATGGTGATGTGACAAAATCTTGTGTCTTGACGATTATATCCGTCATGCGTAAAATATTGTTACAATTTGATATTTAAATTGTAATTCTGGCGACAACTAAAATATGTTCGTAAATTTTAATATGTTTAAAATGTTTAGAGGTCAAGACGGAATGAAACAAACAAATGAAAATTATAAATAATTTAAGTTGGATTCATAACTTTCTTCGTCATCGCTTGATTATCGCGGCACACACTGGTGGGCGCTTTGCAAAGAGATCGCCACAGCTAACTGGTTAAGCAGTGCATTTTGTAGGCCTTGGACCTTAAATATCCGTACTAAAAATGTTGAAACTGGTTAACTGTAGAGGTATGCGAAAACATTTGAATACCTAAAACCTGGTGCTTGGAACAGGACGATAAGATCCACATCGGGTCGAGACGAGTTCTCGAGAATATTCGTGATTCCTAAAAACATTCGATTTCTTATGCTATCAATTACATACTACAAAACGACAAATCGTCGTACCTAACACGCAATCGACTAAGGAAAAGCTGTTACCAACAGCTGGTGATATTGTCGCAATCGAGAAAACCCAGCTATCGTATACTAATCCACATTAGTTACTTTTACCCCTGTTACGTATGAAGACTTTTTACATCATGTACAAAGTCTGTCTTCGTACGTCGCTCCAGAAACCATTTATCTCCTCTTTTCTGACTGAGCCTGCCTCTTCGAAACAAAAATCCGCTTTTCCATTAGCGTTGGAGATACCACATTTTGTATACATTCATTAGAAAAAACATCGCGCCTAATCGCAGGAAAATCGTGGGAAACCGGACACATGGTCATGTTTGGCCGCCACGTTTAAACAACTTTCGGGGTGTAAAAGGGTCACGATTTTCCTCGACCTCGGTCAGTACACCAGCAAAATCAGCAGAGTATAAAATGTACGCTTGAATCTCACCTAAACTGTTAGACTGTACGAACCCACGCATTTCTCAATGCGTAAAAACTGAGAGTTCGAAATTTAGGCTCTACGATGTATAATCAACTACTTTTATAAGTCTTGTTTTCTGTAATATACTTTGAATATTTGTATATCGATACCTAAAGTCAAATTCGTTTATAATCCACATCCAATCACCGATTCCTGTAGCTAGTATCAGATCCACTATGGTGTAACTTTGTCGCTCGAGGTGCACCAACTCAAAAGTAACGTCGGCTCGTCTGCAAGTTACCCTTTCTGTTGGTCCCGACGGTGAAACAAACGTCGGCTCGTCCGCAATTCAATAATCTCACCTATACCTATACATACTGAACGTTTCAGGGAAATTAGTATTATATACAGGCTGTACCAAAAGTATACAGACATCGGGAAATGGGGGGTTCCTGAGGCCATTTTAAGTAACCTATTCCTTTGCTGAAATGCAATCCCGCGGCTTTGTTAACGAGTTATTAATGAAAGAAGATAGGCAAATGAAAGGCGCGCGCGCGAGGATTCAACCTACTGCTACGCGTGCCAGCTAGCTAACTGAAGTCTATCTCACTTCGGGGCGCGACGGCTTTGAACCACAATCAAAGTAATGAACAAGGATTTTATGAATTTCCTATTAATTTAAAAAATGTCACAAATATTATTAGTATACATAAATACATACATGTATAAATCACCGAAACCTACAAAACGCACTGTTTTCTTTCTATACTCGAACACAAAATGTAACAAACGTGAGTTGTTTGGTCACTTCAAAAATTTACAGTTATTAACTAAAAATTTTGTTTAGATACTGTGTAATTAGTTAACCAGTATTTCCTTCTATCATCTAGACAGAGTCGTAAACAGAGTCGTTTGTTATTTTATAACAACGGTAAGAACATTCCTGAGACTGAATTCTCATGGAAGCTAGATCTTACGGGACAGTTTTTTGAGGAAGAACTCTAAATAAAATACCTGAAACCGGTCATACTATTTCTACCAAGCGGTGTCAAAAGACACTTTTCAAGTTTAAATTTCAAATTATACTCTAAATTAAATTATTTCTCCACAACTAATTCTTTGACTTTTCATACAATTGTTGTTAACTCTTTGCATTCGAGCGGCGACTCTAGATTCTAGTGTTTAATTCTTTCCTGCGATCCTACACCTTTGAGCTAAATCTTAACAAATAATATCGATAAATATATTGCTTAAATTGTCTATATTAACTGATAATTTCAAATCTCGACAGTTTTAACAATTATTTGCATTTAAATGAAAGGTGTCAAAAAACATCTTGTAGTCGAAATAGGTATACATTTTAATACTTACATATGCGATCCACTGTGACTAACCGCGCTTAGTGTACAAGAGTCGTGTTAAGGCACAATTTTACAAAGCAAATAGTGGAAAGAAAATCAGGATACTTGTACCCGGGGTTTCGGTGACTCAAACTTCTGTAGAAATGATGTTACACCAAGCGGCGAACAATGCAAACCAGAAGACGTTAGCATAGACTAGACCCTATCATCCAATAAATGTTACCATAGGTCAGAACCCATATAAAGGATTCGGAAAAATTAAGTTTTTCCAAACTTAGTTATAAAATACGGCTGTTCTTCCGTTTATGGTCCATCTCAGAATTCGATGAAATTTTGAAAATAGGTTCTTTTTTCACTAAAATGACGATTGCCAGAAGGATTTTTGGCGACTCGAAAAAAATTTTTTTATCATTTCAATGTCGCGCTTTACTTTACCGACTGACTGACTTATCGACTTTGTACTTTATGTTCGTGCTGTGCGCATGCGTAAGTATGATGCAACAGTTTGTCAAGTGCTTTTAGAGTTGTATAAGTCGTATAGTTTAACAATGAGTCATTTGAATTTGTTTTACATTGTAAAAAAAATGAATGATTTCACGTCAGCACTAGAATGGGTGAGAGAACTTGGGTTAATTCCTACCGAAAAATATTGTGGAAAACATAAGAATAAAATGACGTATGTTGAAGTCAGAGGAAGACTAGGTCGCTTTCGATGTCGTAAAATGGGAAAATATGATCATTGGATTACAGCTGCACATAATACATGGTAGTTATTACTTGGTTCATTATTATTTTTATTATTCTATATGGTAGAATTCTAATTGAAAATTTTAATAGGTTTGAACGATGCCATTTAAACATTGAGACTTGTATGATTATTACTTATGGTTTTGCGTGGAAATTTTCATTCGAACTAATGCAACATGAGTGCTCTATAGTTGAAAATGAGACGGTTTCCTCGGAAACGATTAGCGATAGATTTTCATTCTGCAGAGAAGTATGTACTCTTTGTCTTGATAGACGATACGAGATGAAAGGTTCAATAGGTGGTCGTGGTGTTATAGTAGAGATTGACGAATGCAAAGTTGGACGGAGGAAATTTGAAAAAGGGCGTATACGTGAGGGGGTATGGATATTAGGTGCAATTATTGTGGCCAATCATTTTATTTTTCTGAGGGAATCGAGCTTTAATAACTTTTATTTTAAAACATTTGTTATCAATGTAGGTATGATAGAGCGAGGAGGGAAGAAATATCGGTTGGAAATATGTCCCGACAATAAACGTGACGAGATTACGTTAATATCTCTTATTAAAAAACATGTAGAAGTGGGTTCAGAAATTCATACAGATTGTTGGAAGGGATATATGAATTTAAAAGATCATGGTTATATCCATAAAACTGTGAACCATAGTGCAAATTTCGTAGATCCGGATAGTGGAGCGTATACACAAAATATTGAATCATCGTGGCGTGCTTTGCGAGCTCGTCTAACTAGAGGTGGAATCAGAAAAGATTCCCTTATAGATCATATGTGTGAATTTTTATGGCGCTATGAGGTTAAACAGGCTGGCAAAGATCCATTTTTACAATTAATTGACGATATTAAATATATATATTCTGGAAATTAATGTAAAATGTGTAGGATTATTTTAAAAGAGTTATATTCTACGTGTCTCCGTGGAAATAATAATTCAATAAGACTGAGCACCTTCTTTTAACAACAACAAAATAACAGTTTGGGCTGTTCTTCCGTTTATGGTCCATCTCAGGTTATGTGTCTCAGGTATGGTAATTGAAGATATTCTATATAAAATAAAAAGTCGATAAGTCGGTAAGGTAGAGTGCGACATTGAAATGATAAAATTTTTTTTTCGAGTCGCCAAAAATCCTTCTGGCAATCGTCATTTTAGTAAAAAAAGAACCTATTTTCAAAATTTCATCGAATTCTGAGATGGACCATAAACGGAAGTTTCGCCTAAAATACTGCTTTACCAAGATTTAAAGGATTGATAAAAAAAACTATAAATAAAAATTATACCTGCACTGTTTATCATCTGAGTCTTTCGATCTACACCTCGTCCTTACTAAACAGGTTCTGGTCTATGCTAACACTTAACACAGACTTAGGATCCTTACAGACAGTGCATCTTATGGGCTTCTCTGTTTCAGTTTTAGTGAGCTCTATATAAAGCTCCAATTGTCGTGCCTGTCCTAATTTTCGTACACCCGAATTAAAAACGTATAGAAAACGAAAAGTATTGTAGGGATGATTATTGGCAAATCCCACAAAACTCCGTGGTAATATAACAAATAGCAACAAACAACGTTGGGTAACAATAAAAGTAACAGTTTATTAGTGATATTATATTGTTAAGGCGGTTGTTCATATGGAGTCGCTATAATGAAAAATTACTTCACGGTGAACAACCCTTAAGAAAATATAAGAAGTTCGGGGTTGTTATGGAAGCGTTGAATCGACAGTAAGTTAACCCTTTCGTTACGGCAGTCCGTTCCACGCCGCGCAGTATGCACATTGCGCATCGGTAGTCTTCGATATTCGCACTTACGTCTTCCAATAGCACTTTGGGATTGTCTTGTATGTATACTTTTTTAAGAGTTATAAAACATAAAAATGAGTATATTGTGGGTATTCAGAAATATACAAATATTAACAAATTTTAGAAGCATGGGTACATACCGGACCGATTTTGGATATCACGGGTCTCGCGGACGTCGATTATAGTCGGCACCCGTACACATAGCACTTCGCCCGGCAGCCGACTACATACAGTCGGTCTCCGTAGCGGTTAAAAGACGGAATTGAAATCTGTCTGTCAAGCGAACCAGTCAGCAAACTGATCGATTGAGCCGATTTATTCTGTTATGTGATAATTGTTAAAAGTTGTGCATCTCGTGTTAAATAAACGTGATGCCGTGACGTTCGCAGAAAACGCGCAGCAATACCTATAGCCACCTCTTATGACTTAAACGGCAACACGATGACAACGATGACTACACTTAACAATGACAACGCAACAACTATGTATATCCATGACAACGCACAACTTTACAGGGCGGTGGTTCTATTACGAATCCCTCGATCTTTTTCGTCGGCCCTTGCATCTTTCCTTAGATTTGCATACAATTTTTCGCACTCTCACACTCTTACTCATTCTCTCTCTTTCTTTCTTTCTTTTACTTCATACTTTACATAAGGTGCTTTTGTTAATCGAGTATCTGGCAACGCTGCATGCCTCAAACAGTTGACTATCATGAAATAATACCACCGGCAAGACGATATTGTGTTTTGTTGTAACAATACTCAGTTATTACTATATATAATAAATATCATTGTAAAATTTAAAGAACAAGAAACGACTTCTACTTACTTCGTAGCATTCCGTCAACTATCACATTTTGTCACAAACGCACCGTAGCGAAAGGGTTAACATAAGATTCATGAAAAGGTATTACATTTTTATATAACAGTTTACTTTTTCTATACGTTTTTCATCCGGGGATATGAAAATTGGGACAGGCACGATAATTTCTTTGGTAATTCCTTACCACTTTGTATCGCACTCAGCGTTACCGACAGTAGGCATGTTAGCAAGAAGCGACTATCTTTTATACTTCATTTCTACTATGAGTGCTGAATATTATTTAGTCTATCGGAAAGTTCTGGCTGTTCTTGATATGAAAGAAAATAATAAATTTTATATGCATTTAATAATGTTTATTGTACTGTATAGTTTCCGTCTTTATTTATGCCCGCTTGCTAGCGTAATACAATTTATAAATATCATTTTTGAAGAATGTATCAAGAATGTGAACGTAAAATAACATCATCGAACATAACTTTCTGGTAGACCTAATATGATATGAAATGTAATTATTTTTAAGGTCGGTTGAGCAAATATTTCGACTAATTACGTAATTGATGACAGTACACATTGTATAGTGATAGTTTCATACATTTGATCTTGCTGATGGTTATTTACAACGTTAACGTTATAAGCATTACATGCAATGTGTTTACGAATTCTAAGTCTGTGGTATTGAGTTGTTACAAAAGTAATTTAGGTTTTTTTGTAAATTACAGCACAATTGCATAATTATTATAAATGAAATTTATGATATGTGATGATCATGCTTTGAGTTGAGTGGGTGTTACTTTTCCATCGTCGCTGTTTAATGTTCGTTTACTAAATAATCTGAAACAGACTTAACACTAAACCTACCGAGCATTAAGAGTGACGAATGTGTGTTGTCCTGTAGGAACAATAAGACTGAATTTATTTAGACTTAATATGAAACTTTGACCGGCGGTGGTTGAGTGTTAAGCTTGAAGTAGCACCTGAACAAATATAAAAAATGAAAGATATTATACATTAGATAAATGGTGGTCAACACAATATGTATACCAAACGAACGCTCGAGTGCACCATACTTGCGCAACACTATTTTAAGAAATAGGCATTGTTGTCCAAAAGGAAACGCGAGCAATGCATTCTTTATCGCGACGCTAATTTATTTCATTAAGAATGATAAACTCCCATGTGGTTTCATTTTTGTCCACGCAAAACTAAATATAAACGCAAGAGACCCACATCAAATAATGTCATCGTAATTCTATCATCCGAAAATACGAGCGCCGGAAAATCAATCTTACAAGTCGCAATGAACATCCTGTTCCCTGGATCGATACCTGAATCGATGTATGCGATTCGATACCTTGTTCTTTCTTTCGAAACGACAAAATATGAAATGCGAGCCAATATACCAATCATTAGATATACTGACTGAGTAATTTTATAAAAAACTCGAGAATAAAATTTTCTGAACATCGAGGTGATACAATGACCGACCGAAAATAACGATTCGTGGCTACCGTACGAATAAGGAAAGGCATTTCGTACTCGCGGTTGCGACCAATAGTCTCTTTGGCACCAAATTTTTCAACAGAACGACTCGTAAACAAATTCTGCTGTTTGAGCTACCCTATTATGTTTTTGAAATCCGTATGACGTATTATATTCGCGCCGAGTTACGTGGGCAAGCGGGCAGCCTCGTGTCGGCACGAAGAATAAAATAAAGAGGCCAACCCGATTAAGAATCAATTTTAATTGCACACATCCATATTTCTGGTTTCTTGATATTTATAACAATTCTATTTGTTAGAGATGCGACTACCTAGGATACATCTCAAGGGGTCACTCTCACTTTTTAATGAAATGTCAGTGTTAGAGTTTGTAATGTGTACACGGTTTTTCAGATATTTAATGTTATAGTTGTTAATAACAAAGCCAAAAAGATGCGCCCTATCTCAGCATTAGGCGCTACGAGGCAGGAGGCGAGTGTCTACAATTTACAGAGTGGAAGTTTTGCACAGACGCCTTCTTCTTGGTCTGCTATCGAACGGTAAAATAGTCATTGAAAAAGCTCTAAAAGCAATTCTGAACATCTTAGCAATTTACCACCCGGTGACACCATTGTTGCGTCGAGTCCGCGTACGCAATTGCCGCAGCTCACTCGAAGGCGCGTGTGTTGAGATAATTGTGGAATCAACGGGTTATTGTAATTAACAATTTATTGTGATTTAATGATGTTTGAAATGGGATATGTTTCGGATGTGACGGAGTGGATGTTGGATACATGGGTTGTAGCGATGCCTTGTTCTCGTTGCTCTTCGCTGCCTTTGGTGGTTGTTTCCTTTCGATATTGCTCGTTCGTCACTCCGTCACTGCCGATGACCCTCGTTTCCTTCCTGCGTTACTGTTTCCTTCTTGCTAACTCTCACTACTGACTGTTGACTGACTGATTCTTAACTGCAAAATGCCTTATATTTATATGCCTTTCGTGATCCGGTAAAGAACCAATCACGATCGATTGTTTGAAGGGCGCTTGTAGGACCGTTTGGTGGTCGGTCGGTCGGTCGGTCGCCCGATGGATTTTCCGAGGAGGAGCGGCTTCAACCGATTTATGGCTGTAACATTTCTTGCACTCGCAGAGCCTTTGTGTCGAATATTTTCTATCAGAATTGTTGTTCCGAGACGGAACAACCATGTTGGCATTCCATGAAAATAGTTGGACAAATGTCGGTCTTACATTTATGCATACATATACACTCATACACGAAAGTATTCGAACGCTTATGTTTATGAACGCTAATATTTAACTAAACATAAAATTGTACGTTTAAAATTCGCCGAAAAATTGGTTTATAAAAATAATTCGTTCTGGGACAAAGTATTACTCTTTGGTGAGAGTAAATTTAACGTTCTTGGTAGCGATGAACGTAACAGTGTCTGGAGGAAATAAACCACAGAATTAGTACCGCGAAATCTTCGACTGACTCTAAAACATAATGGTGAATCTGTATAGGTTTAGGACTGCATGGCATGTAGTGGAATGGGACACTTTGTGTTTATCGATGATAAAATGGAAGAAAAGAAGTACTTAAAAATTTTGTAGGAAAATTTCAAAAACAGTGTATCAAAATTGAATTTACCAAACAGTTATTGATTTCAACCGGACAATAATCCGAGGCATCGGATAAAATAGTCAAAGAATGGATATTGTATAATGTTCCACACGTGTTTCCATATGAACAGCAAAGTCCCGACTTAATCCCCATTGAACACTTTTAGAATGAAGTCGAAAAAACGGTTAAGAAATACAGCTATTACTTTGAAAGAACAGTTAAAACGAAATATTATTAAAATATGGCATTCAATAGATCTAAATGTTACTTCTAACTTATTTCACTGAATGAAAATCAGACTTAAGGTTTTCATAAAAGCAAACGGTAGCTCAGCTTCCTATTTGTGAGATATGTATGAACTGGAGAATCAATGCGCGATCGTATCACTTAGCAGACCACGCGCGCCACAGTGAACTGTACGATTTCCACCGGGGTTAGGCAAGGCAAATCAAACAATTTTGTTAAACGATTTCACGCGTCGTTTATACAAAATATAAAAAGAGAAACGCGTCGCTACCTTTTTCTTTACACGTTTATATTAAATAGTTAATTTATAGTTACATGTATGTTTCACTGATAACCCATGTGAACGGAGCTCGCTAAAATTAAATTACAACACTATTGTAGGATGCGTATAGTGTGACACGTTCACACCTGTGGACGAGCGGTACGATTGAGACGCGGTATGATTAAAGTGACAACTCGGTAACTGAGCGGCATGTTTGAGGACACTTTTATATTTTATTTTATTTTACAACGATTCGTTGCTGTTTGACAAAGTGTATAATATTCACTCAATAGAGATGTTTCTTCTCTACAAAACTGTGCTAATCGTCTTTTTGAATCATTGAATTTGTTATTACTTTTGAGGCTGTAGCGACACACGGTCGACGACCGTAATAACCATTCGAGCTGCCCGCTTGCAGATTCCAAGGGTTTGACGAAAAAAAACATTCCTTGACGTTTGCAAGGACGGAAATTACATTATTCCTTTATTTATTTATTTATTTATTACTTTCGCGTAGTAAAAAAAAATAATAAACAATAAATAGTAAATAATGGATTAATTTATTGTTATAACTATTAACACAGTTTTGTAGAGCTGAAACAGTTTTATCGAATGAATATTATACACTCTGTCAAACAGCAACGAATCGTTGTAAAATAAAAGAAAATATAAAAACGCTACGAACTTATTCCTCAACCCAATATGTGAAAAAGTCTTACAGAGGCCTCGGGGTCAGTCTTCGCCGGCCTTTGTATGGTGGAACTCTTTGCAAAAGTGTTTTTTGAATCAGTAAGTAAGCGTACGATTTTACCGAGAGAAGCGTTTCTGTGGGTCAATGACTAAAATCCCACACCTTGAATCGTTCAATTTAAATAACTATTAAATGCTCCATTCAAATACTTTTGCGAGCCACTTCTCGTACATATTTACGATAAATGTACTATAAAAACAGTATACATTGTTGAATTATTTTCTGCTTTCACTTATGTAATCTTAAGATTCATACTTTGTTATGCGTGTAACATATAGATATTTCATTAATTGGATGTTAGAAATGTAAGCGTTCGAATACTTTCGTGAACAAGTGTATATCCTCAATATTTTATGAAAATGAAGGGGCAGAATTGAGAACACTATTATTGAGATTAGTAAAACTTGACATTTGATAATGTCACAAAAATCTCGAGAGAAACCTAGCAACTAGCAAAATAATCCGAACGAGTGCTACCGGCGCCAACATATACGGGAACACGTTAACAATTACGATGTTGCAATTGTTTATGCCTTTCTTAACAATTTCATACCAAGAAATAATACCTTCCGTATAGAGACGAGATATGTATTTATTGCATAAAGCTTACTATAAGAGGTTATGTTGATGTGAGGAAATTTGTTAACATTATGTCTAAATTACAAATATTTAAAACGTTTTTCATGTTCTATAGATTCCTCGGATTAATATAATTACATATGTATGAAAAATATTAAATTCTTAAAGCTTGAAAAGTTTTAAGATTTTTGAATAAATCAACGATTAGCTACATAATTGTTTAACCCATTCGCTGCCAAGGACGAGTATACTCGTCTTTGGCAGGGTGTCACACATTGCCAGGACGAGTATACTCGTCCTACTTTAAATATATTATAACATGCAGGCTTTTGAATTAGCAAATTTTTTGTGGCCACAAACATAAATATAAACATGTAAAAAACTTGAAAAAATACTACAAATAAAATTTTTTACAAAAATAATACTTTATTTTTTATAGAGAATGATAAAATATAAATGATGAAATAAAAATGGCAATGGGAATGACTTCATATAATTTAGGCTTGGCAGCGAATGGGTTAATATAAGTATGCGAAATAAAAAATGTTGTAGTTAAGAGTACGTTTCTGCATTATTTAGGATCTGTACGAATTCCAGGCTGTGAATTACGACTGTGCCATTAACAACAAGCTGCCAAGTCATAGTTTGAACGCTTATGTCGCAAGCATCGATAGTTTTTGTAGGGATATAACACAGCAACAATATAATTTTAAAAGCCAAGAAAGCTGTAAATTTATCCATCTCAGATTCACACTTTTCTCTGCTGCAGTTAATTGTCCAAATCCATTTAGATAAAATCGAACGTTACCGTACCACAGCATTTTCAGTAGGTAATTCAGACCCTAATATTAAAAGAAGCATTCCGACTAATTGCAATTTTTCCAAAATTTCTTTTACACGACATTTAGTAAATTAATTCATCTGGTTTCGCAAGTAGCTCAGGTCCTTTCTTTACAATTTTGAATATATTATTTTCTTTTAAAGATTGTATGAATATTAACGGAGAACATTGTGCATTATCTGCATGGATAAGAATCCATTTTGTACAGATTAGAGAAATTATTTTGAGTATACAGAATTAGTCAATAAAAACTATTCCCTGGAATAACTAGATATCTACTGTAATAATAAAAAAATGTTTCACATAAAGTTTATTGTGTTGGCTAATGTTGCGTCGAGTCCGCGTTCGGAATTGCCGCAGATCACTCGATAGCGCGTATAGCATCGATAGCTGCTAATTCTAACTATTGACTGTTGACTAACTGATTTCTGAAAAATGCCTCATATTTATACGATTTTGATGATCCGGTAAGAGCCAATCGGAATCGGTTGTTTGAAGGGCGCTTTTACGCCAGTGTGGTGGTCGGTCGGTCGGTCGCCCGATGGGTTTTTTTCCGAGGAGGGGCGGCTTCGACCGTTTTATGGCCATAAAACATTTCTTGTACTCGCAGAGCCTTTGTGATGAATATTTTCTATGGAAAGGACATAATATGTGTGAAGAATTGTTGTTCCGAGACGGAACAGCTAATGATATGGTGGTCTTTAGTTCACTTCGTTCTTTAGACACGAACGATACTTACGTACTTTGTATCAGAAGCTAGACTCCGTAGCGATATCGATAAGTATGTGGACAAAGTTACCGACAAAATGATGGGTTTAAGCTTTAAAAAATTTATACTACAAGGATTACTACAATTTATGCTACAAAGATTATTCGCTGGATATTAAAAAAAGAAATTTGTTGAAGTATCAAATGCAAGCTAAAATTATGCAAAAGTGTTTATTTTTATTAATACGTTGTTATAACTAAACTAAAAATTTAATTAAAAGTCAAGATGACAAACGCATACTTTCCTTATAGAATAATAAATCACGTATATGTCAGATAGAATTTTTGAAACATGTCAGATATCTTTTCGTTTATCGGTAAATTCTCAAATCCAAGAACATACAGGAAGTGTGTAAAACAAAAGTAAGCTCAAAAGCACAATGATTAAATCAAAATAAAAGATCACAAAAATTCGTAAAAGTAATATAAAGTGTTTCTAACCTTGACCTGTCTTTGACCGTGAATAATGTTATATAGCGTTTTGTATAGATTCCAAAAATCCATACAATTTTACTCAACTGCTGAAGAAATAGTAGACGCTGAATTACATTTACTACATTCGGAATCATTATCCTTAGCTAACAAGTCAAAGGCTTTATCGTCTGTGAAATATTTGGCTGCTCGTTGTGTTTCAGCTTTTTTCATTCGATTCTGATCGCTCTTATTTCCTAAACCGCCGCATTTGCATTTCTTCTTTCTGCGCCGTCTGCAGCTCATGCTCTTTCTCCTCGATCTCCTTTTAGAGCGCCTACTCCTTGTCCTTCTTCGTCTACATCCCCTGCTCCTTCTTCTCCTTCTGCTTCTACTTCTACTCCTCTTCTTCTTGCATTTGCAACTTTTCATACTTCTTCTTCGTCGACGCCGTCGTCGCTTCTTCTTGCATTTGCAGGCTAACTTTTGCGATCGCTTCTTACGACAGAAGTCTAACAAGTTCAGTTCCTGGGACGCGATTTCCTTACCTTTCGAATCATAGCTAAGTGGCAAGACATAATGACCGCCATTATTCTTGAAAATACCATATGCCACCCCACGCTTCAGTACTGCTTGCATCTGTTGTCCAAGAAAATGTGATTTCTTAGAGGATCACGTTTAACCGTACAACAATTTAGCTGAATATTTTTCAGAGTTAACCTTTACAATTTAATTAATTCAATCTGAACAAACGATATACAATTTATTGGGTTCATTTAAACATAATTTCAGCTTGTTAGATTGTAATTTGTAAGTGAATTCATTTCAAATTATCATATCCAATGCTGATATTCTAGAATAACAATAGTATCGATGCATTCGAAATAATAGCAACTTCAAAATGAAGATTATTTCTTTATTATTTTATTTTAAATACAGCAAAATAAATAATTCTCAAACTACACTGCAATCGATAGATTCTAATCGATTAATTTTATCATTAATTTGTTTCGAGCGAAACTCTGTCTTCACACAAATCTGATCTTTTAAATAATATATTATATTATAATGGAATGTTTCAAGCAGGCTGACTATTTAAGAATTCTTATATACTATTTTGATTTATTTTCTCTTCTATGTAGTCTTCGGAATTGATAACATTTATTTAAATTCGGAAATCTAAAAAATGTTTTACTAAGTCAGCCTATACACTAGTCATATTGTAGTCACTACAAGTCAGCCTATAAGTCAGTCTAAAATACGAAACTAATATTTATTGTACGATACATTAACCCAACTTATTGAGGAAAACTGCACGGTTATAAATAAAATTACAGTCACAGTAAGAAAGTACAAAAGCCAAGAATTATTACATGTATATTTGAACTGAACGTACCTGTCGTCGTGCAACTTGGGCTGGAATATTGTGTACAGAGCAAAGATAACGTAGAATCTCACGTGTCGTAGACCCCTTTATTTCACGAAGATTTTTAATCGCAGAAACCACCAGTGCAAAAGTTGTAGATGAGTCGATCATCGTTCAAATTATAATTTGTAAGACCTTGATAAAAATTAGCTACATGTAATTATATTGAAAATGACTTCGATTTTTTGTACAAATAATTTAATTAAATTACCATGATAAAAATCATTTGTAAATATTACATATATAAAAAAATACAGGCGTCCCAATATTTACCATTTATATTATAATTATTTGGGAATCTCGAGTCTTAGATACTCCTAAATACTTAAATTGTTATTTTTAAAAATAAATGTCAATAGGATAACGATAGATGTTGGTAGCGCCATTACACACTTATGAATCTACTATAACTAAATGAATCAACGAGCATTTAACATGCAGGCCCATTTCATGGACAAATATCATCGCTAAACAGGTATCATGCTTTTATAACGAAGAGTTATTAGTAAAATTTCAAACAACAAAAACGTTAAAAGCACTTAGAAATATCTATACACATATTGCAAAAATATTTATAAGTATTAAAAAAATAAATAAATAGAATTTAAATAATTAATAATAAATAAATAATTTAGCTAATAGCTCTTTAAGATCGAACATCAACAGCTAAGAATTTCTTTGAAAAACGTCTAAATCATTTATATGAATACAATGCGACAAGTTCTTCTGAAATTATTATTTTTAAAAGATCCTTAAAGATAAACTTGCGGTAAATAAATTGTTAATTCTGCTAGCGTAGGTTGATTTTGGATAATAATGTTGATACCTGACAACGAAATAAATTAGCTGGTGTACAATTTGATTGTGTTCCATTCAATTCCAAAAATCTTTTTCACTGGACCGTAATTTGATGATCTTCGGTACTTTGTTTAAAAGAAACCACTTCGAATTTTTCATTGACGAAATACGCAAAAATTTTCTTGTGTCACATTGCAAACAAATTGTTAATGAACAAGCATCGTTGTTTCAAATGAATCCTGCCTCTTCGATATTAATATCTCGAAACAATTTCATGACATATTGATGATGAAGAAACCTCTTAGAACGACACCATCCTGAGGCGTTCAGAAATAGACGTTAAACCATTTCTTGTAGAATATCGATTTCTGTCGGTCACGGTTGGCAAATAGAAAGGTCTGAATTGCAACAATTTTATTGATTCATAAACGAGAAGCTATGATCTAAAATGTAACCTAAAGGTTTTTGAAAGTTTTAAAAATTGTAAAAATGATCGCAATTTAAAGAAAGAATAGTTTTTATCCCAAAATCTTCAAATGCTTCTATTCATTTAAATAATCGATATATAAAAAAATTATATGCTACATTATAGAATACTCTGTGCAGAATATCACTGTGAACTTTGAAACAAATCTGCTAAATTCGGAAATTTCTTGACGATCGAGTTGAAAGATCAAATTATCTTCAGTCGCTGAAAATTTCAAAGTATCGCTTTGACGTAATATTTAATAAAATCAATATTTTAATTTTAACTTTAATAAAATCAAAACAAAAAAGATTGACTTCTTTGAACCGTTAGTATGGTGTCTCGTCTCAATGAAAAGGATAAAAATAGAAAATGCTATAATCCAGGAAATGAGTTGCACGAGGTACATAGTAATATTTAAGGACGTTAACGCGAAGCAGAACGAATGCTAAAAAGTTGTCCGACATAAAATATGTAAATTAGTGTATTTAATCAAAGTGGTTGTCACCGTCAAATGCCTTGTGCATACATTTGATATTTTCTTATGCGATAAAATAATTACATTTTACGACATTTTAAACTTGTATCATTACCATCAAACACTCGCGAATATAGTTGTGTACATATTATTCAATTATCAAATTAGAATTATATAATTATAAAATTATATAAAATTACATAAAATTATATAAAATTATATAAAATATGTGATCCCGATTTACGAAACATTTACTATCGCACACCAATGCTCATATTAACTCAGAAATAAATATAAGCATTGAAAGATGCATTTTCCAGATTTTTTAAAATTATTGATGAAAAGTTCTGAAAATCTGCTATTTTCTACCAATCCTAATGAAATTTTCTTGAACTTGAGATATACAAAATGCACTATTACAATTTTCGTTATAGATTCTGATAAAAAATCGTTTAAAATAACAGTTGTGGCGAACGCTAGAAAAATTTCGTAATTATTTTTTTTAATTTATTTGGATTATATTTGAATATAAATTAAAACTCCTTCAATTTTCAGGTTTTTATATTCCACATAGCCAAGGGTCCATTTATTGAAGACTTCACACAATGCGTAACCCATGGTTTCTACACAAAACATTGGCAGGAGCAGCTCTATGTGTCCTTTAGCTTATTCTTCATGTTCGTTCTTCCGCTAATTATTCTTATAACAACATATGTTTCAACAGTGATCACGATCTCACGTAAGTACACACTGCCGTTATTTCTGCTACTTTCTTATTCATAACTATGTTACTCCTTTTACGTCTCTGGTTTATTTCAATCCCATAAACACATGCTGAGATAATTCATGATCTAAACAGAGTATACTGTTCAAATGACGAAATAAATAGTCTGTTGTCTAAAACTGTTTCTATCGTGTAAAATCTGGATAATGAGAGATGTATAAGTAAATGTGGTGACCAAATGTGAGTTGAATGTCGAACGATAAAATGTTGAATAAGAACAAATATTAACTTATTATCGTCATTAGAACGAAAGATGTCAAACGATGATTATTCTGACTACCTGAGTCACTTACTTTTTAAATATTTTCTTAAAGCATTTATTAGAATTAATTTATTATTGTTAATCTCCCTATCGTAGTTATTTCATTAAGTGTTTCCTTTTCTAAGGGTTTTGAGATTTCTTATACTCAAAGAAAAGTGACTGTCATGATATTACAGGTCATTAAATTCGTCTTGAACATAGCTATCTATTGAGAAATATATGTATAATTCCATCTAGAAAAACATTAATTATCTTGAAATCTTGAGAAACGTGTCTTTTAAAAAAAATGATTTTTATCATAACATGTGTTCCTTGGAATCATACCATTTATTCCTCTACTAGCATTATGAGTAGCGTTAAAAACAACAGAAATATTGCTTCATAATAGAGTTAATAAAACCTCTTGTATATTTCAATATCTATAGCGATTTCGAAAGAAATAGCGTATAATATTTTATATGTGACACCGTATATATAATCATGTAATTTTCGAATATTTCGTTTACTTTTTATTTATTAAAATTAGTTAATTTTGTTCTTCTGCCATTTGATCACTATTAAAACAATTTCACACACTTTCCCATTTAATTTTATTTTCTGAATATTAACAAATTCTGGACAGCAATCAGTTTCAAAAAAATGCTGCCTACCATTTGCTTTTAAAATTGTGTAGCACATTTACATTCAAACTGTTCTTATCTTTCACATTTATTTTTCAATAGGTGCATTTTTTTACCGAAGCACATTAAGTAATGTGCTGAGTCACGAGTGATTCTTACACTAATATTTTGTGACAGCATAATCGGTTGTGAGTCTTATCCTTGACAAAGATTTTATAAATTAAACTATGATAATTCCTATTAAACGATTACGGTAGAACGAATCACCGATGTACATATTACGGCATCCTGAAAGTGTTAGTATTCAATTACTTTTTTCAAATATAACCTCTTCAGTCGTTTGATATAAACTGTACAACAATTTCAGAAAATGCAAAAATTTTCAAACTAAAGTCGACTAACAATAACATTTATCATGTGAACGGAGATATAAACAGGAGGAAATTGATGCATCGAGCCAAGGCCAAGTCATTAAAGCTCAGCATCGTCATTGTAGCTGCCTTTATCATATGGTGGACTCCTTATTACGCTATGATGATCATTTTAATGTTCCTTAACCCTAATAAACATGTAAGTGCACATTTTTTTGTTATTAATAAAATGCTTTGAATAACAAACGTCAGATTTTATCAATTATAAAGCAATCTATACAATTACATTTTATATTTTTTATGGTACGATATCGTTTCAAACAATCGCCCCTATGAACCTAGATTTTTTTATCGAAGGTATTGCAGAAGTAATACATAAATACAATCGTGACTTGATATTCTCAGTAATCTCGTAGCCCTTTATGGTTTAGGTCAACGTTAGGAATTAACCAGCAAGCACCATTTAGATCGCGTAGACTACGCCGCAGGAGGCGTAGACCTTGCGATCTGAATGTTGCGGGCTGAAGATATCAAGTGACAGTTTCATTTATGCATTACTTGTTCAATACCTACAATAAAAAGATCACATGTCATTGCAGTACTATTGCTTAACGAGTAATTTATGAAATTATATTTATACTTCCTATAGTTGTGCACTGCTGTCACATATTGTCTGTCGAAAAAACTTAGCAATTACTACAAATGTATCGCGATGAAAAATAAAGACACAGTCTTCATATTTATGTATTATTATGTAACAAATAGACTGTTTGCAAAGCGTTGTTATAATATTATATTAAAACGAGTATAATTATTCAATAGGCTGCAAAATAAACAATTCTTCAAAGTAGCTAACAATTTCGGATTTTAAACTTTACATTCCATGTACAGTATATTTCTAACTGTATATTTGTAACAGTATATTTATAATTTAACAAGTTTATATTTCTTCCAGCTCAGTGAAGAATTGCTAAGCGGAATATTCTTTTTCGGCATGAGCAACAGTTTAGTAAATCCATTAATTTATGGTGCTTTTCATCTATGGTCTCGAAGAAATCGTAACAATTCCTATCACAGGTACGTTATAAATATTACAGTAACACATATGTAGTTCAAACGAACAATTTTTGCCGAATTAGTCACTACGGTTTATACAAATTGAAAATTGGATTGTTCACCGCGAACGAAACGCTACTTATTTTAACATAATAAACTATTGTCACGTAGAATAACCATAAAAAAATATACATTTACTAGTATACCATTCCCACTGCCTACAATCATGACAGATTTTTATGAAGTGACATAGTTATTTATATAAGACTTATATAGTTAATTAAATATGAAGTTATAACTATCTTAATAAATATCATTTTTATCTCAACATAATTGAGATCATTTGTACTGATGTAGTAGCAAGTCTCATGACAGTATTTTACGAGCATTACGAGAACCGTGCTTATTAGGAAATTAATATGAGAGCGATACAATGATTTTTATTTGGTTTTCCACTTGTTGCGACTACAGCTTATGATAAAAAAGCTGAAATAATTTTTACTTGGTCTAGTATCGAAGGGTGGTAATATTCGTTAGAAAAGTTGTCGGTAAAGACTATCTCACACGGCTAGTCCCCTTTGAACTTTTACGCATACAATGTCAACTGTTTATTGTTGACATCTGTAACAAACAGTGTAATAACTGGGCATATAATGGCTCATATGCGGTGTAATAAAGTAAAGAAGGAGGCGCTGATGATCCTAAAATTAAAGAGGAGGCAAACTATTGAATTGAAAATTTTTGCCTATCTTTTAAATATACATCTAATTCCTAAAAAATTATGTTGCGGATATATTTCTGGATAAAACTGATTTCTCTCATGATAATATTCGTACTTTTACATATTGAGATAGAGAGTATAGTAACTCAACCCGTAAAAGTAGAGAATATCATTATATACTATTTGAACTGTGAAAACATTTATGTGATTATCTCAGGCAAAGATTTATCAAGATTTATTTAATTTTTACACTT
This sequence comes from Augochlora pura, assembly GCF_028453695.1. Taxonomy (NCBI): domain Eukaryota; kingdom Metazoa; phylum Arthropoda; class Insecta; order Hymenoptera; family Halictidae; genus Augochlora; species Augochlora pura. The sequence goes on from NC_135775.1 coordinate 14,119,166, forward strand.
ACGTACATTAAAATGTTTAATAATACATACAAATTCATTGTGTCTAATGACTGCTTTTATTATTTTTAGGGATTTATCCACAACACAACGTAGACTTACGCCGACGATCAACAATGATAGTAGCATCAAACGAGGATCACGAGAAACTCGAGTACCATTTCTATCAAAAAATAATTCACATACTACTTTTTGAAAACTGTTTTCCATCAAACATTTGCGTTTATCGACCGTATTAACCATCGACCGTCGACATATTTAATTTAACACTCGAACTAGACATGAAAGAGACGTAGTTGTCTCTCCTATTCAAGAAAGACGAAATAAATATAGTCCTCGTGGGACAAGAAGGCATTTTATGGTTCCCCCTCTTACTAGCTGCCCCACTGCCGCAGCTATCGGTCGCTATTGATCGCTGTCGATCTTCATCACCGTTTTCGTTTAATAGCGACCAATAGCTGCGACAATGGAACAGTTAGTAACAAGGGGAATGTAAATACAAAGGTATCTTCTTGCTGCGTGTGAACCGTACTTACATAGGAAATTGTACCTCAGTTTATAAATTTTGATTGATCAAAGTCATTCAAACATTAACCTTTTGTACTCGATTGGCGATTCTGAAGTGACGCTAAAAATTGCTACACTATCAAATAATACATGTCTTTATTTTACAATTAAAATAGTCTCGAGTGCAAAAGGTTAAGTAAACTTTTATAATGCTCGTTAAGTATGTTTGAGGCATATACATAGGTATGTACGACATGACAACTTACTCCACAGAGAACAACAGATATAGGAAAAATGAGAAAAATCCTTTAATTCGCATAATGACACTGACTAATTAAATTTTTTATACTATGTATATTATAAAATATACAGCCTGTTGAAAAACCCAAATCGCATCAAAATAGTATATCTGTGTGTTGTTTTCTTAGTAATTAATAGTTGAAAAAATTTAAACATACGGTTAGAATTATACACAATGTGATATCCTCATTTTTATTCACAAACAACCAGCGCACATTGTAGAAACACAATCGAGTAAAATTCAGATCATTGAAATATGTGTAATAGTGACATCGTAGTGATAACTATCATAATTGCATGTTTTCGTACAATTGGAAACATTTAAATATTACTTCTAAATATATGTAATTCTACCTTGCAATAAGTTTAATATTAAAGCAACTAGATATAAGTTTAAATATATTTTTGTGTATGGCCATATAGAAAAAATAAAAACTATCTCAAATATTTTGAAAGTAAATTTTTACGTACTATAAATCTGTATGCATAATGAAAATCCCATCGAAATCGGTAAACAAAGAGATAAACTATAGATTCTATACATACAGAATTATTAAAAAGATTGAAAGCTTAAGTTTTTTATATTATTCCGTCGTTCCACCCAATTGCAGTTTTGCAAAAATTTGTTTAAGCATTGTCTAGTTAACTAATCTCTAACATCTCAAAAAATTGTTTAATTTTCCTGTTTTCTTTTGTCTACAATGGACCACGTTTGTTGTATCTACTGTATTCGAAATACGTTATTATTATAATATAAACAGTGCAAAAGGTGTCCGACCATAAATGTCCAAGTAGGTGTCTCGTAATTGATTAAAGATACGAAAAATGAAATCTGAAACTAGTAGCTATTAACCTTCTTTATATCTTCCACCAGTTACTAGATATTTGGTTGGATATTTATTATCTGGACAGGAGTTAAAAGGCGTAACCCTCGCGAATAACGTTGCGTTGGTACATATACATAGACATATGTAGATCATATGGTTTATTTATATAAAAACTCCTACAAACTAATTGCGCTATCCATAACGTAAATATGGATCGTAAGATGGGGCAGATAGGTATTAGTGATAACAATTGACTAATTATTAAATATTCCGTTTCTCAAGGAAACTTCTCCGCGGATGTAAGATGACCTAAAATCTTTCTTTTTAAATACAAACAATAGCTGCACAACTCTGTTTTGAATAAACCAATGAATAAAATAACGGATTCATAGTCAAACAATCAAAACTTAAGACAAAATACGCTTACGGGTTCAGCAGGCGGTGTTTGGTCATACAGATTTTATAACAGAAATTATATTACTCAGAAATGTGTAACTATGTACTTGATAAATACGAGACAGGGCCACACGCGTTTTTTTTTAGAAATAAAAAAGAAACACGATGCAAGTAGAAATACATACACTCTGATCCTTTCGCATCTAGCATACGAGAAAAGATATCTAGAAAAATAATTGAGAATTTAGACAAATTGTCTTATAACAATAATAAATAAAATATTATAGATATAAACATAACTCTGTACGATTTTTCAAACCTGTTTGTCACATAACATTTGTGTATCATTGTGACCAAATCACAAGCCAATATCTGTTATGGTTAAAAAGGTGTACAAAAACAGCATTTTGTTGCACAATCCGTGCCGCTGAAAAATATATAAATATTATAGATAATTATAAAAATATCTGTTTGCAAACTTAAAATACATACTTACTTTTTCGGTAATTTCTGTATGCGGTGGTTACAAAAAGATTACTCGCTTTTATATAAAATTTTACATACATATAAAATACATATTTAGAACGTAAAAAATAATTTGTAAAATTATAAAAATATGTATATCAAGTTATGAGGATATGGATTATAAGAAAATGTCACTGCATTTCTCAATCCTGAGAATACATTAGTATCTCTCTGAATGTCACAGGGATAAAAATGAAAAAATATTTCGTAGTCAGTAATGGTTCGATATCTGACGCAACTTTTCGATTCTACTCCTGTCGCAGTGCTATTGCTACGCCACTGTAATTTATTGATTTCAACACGTGTGCTGCGGCACGCGCCGTGGCTCCTTTGACTCTAATTCCCAGAAGACAACTCATAATACTATAACAAAACTTTTTTAATTTTAAGATTTGAAAACTGAATTTCTTTTTAACATATTGCTGATAATTTTCTGATTAAAGTGAGACTAAACATGACATAATTTTACCGTTTTCTTCAATAACCGTGACGTGTCACAAAGTTAAGATTTCTAAGAGAATTTCATAATAGCATTTCGAAAAAGCTTACAGCCAGGACGTGCCGTAAACCGGGATAATCCGAAGAGTCATCTTGGTCGAGTACGCGACGGTACCGTATTATATACCGCACATCGACTGTTAAGCTATTACCGCGCTCACAAACTTTCATTTCATATGCCCCGTCTAAGTCGAGGTATTTTTCCGGGTTTACTGCCTGCTACGGTCAAATTTCGTGACATGCGGATCGCACGCGCGCACCGATTCAGTGTACGGTTCATACCTGTAAGTGACCAGTACTCTGGGCGGTTACCTTTGTCTTCTTTCCTTTTCCTTCTAGCCTTTCACCTATTTCTTGTCTTTACTATTTCCCTAACCAATAATACAGGCCAGCCATTTCCCTCTCTCAATTTCAAAATATATCAGCAACGAATCCGCTTTTTTCATCCGAAACTGCACGCCCATACCGAACTTACCTCTGAGCAAACAGCCTCACTCTTGACATTAACAACAGAACCTTCAGTCAGACCACACTTTACTTCATTCGCTCAGCCCGTCGTTACCTCGTATAGATTTTAACAGTTTAAAAGTTGGAATAAAGTTACCAGTGACATAAAATCTCGTGTTCATACATTTATTATAATATCTTTAGAACCCGACCAGGTTGTAGGGAATTCGTTTCAGTACGCGTTGTCAGGAAGCCCTGAGTTGAAGATTTACGCCCTTCGACGACGCCGAACCGTAAACGGCATCACAGCGCGATACGAACGAACAGTAGTAGCGAATACTGTACGAGGCACAGAATCAGGAAGTTTAGGGTAGAGGAAAGAGTAGAGTCGGACCACTTGCCATTGGAGATTGAATTGGAGGGGAGAATAGAGAGAGGGAAAAAGGAACGGGAATATACGAAGAAGAGGGTAGTGCGTTGGGATAAGGAGGCAACAGAACAATACAAGAAGGACGATATGAAACAGAATTTCAACACAAAGGGAGGGATGGCAAGAGCTAACGGAGGTAGTAAGGAAAGCATTAGTTAGCAAGGAAGTACTGATGCAGGAGAGGAAAATAGGATGGACAAAATGGTGGGATCAGGAATGCAAAAGCCAAAAAAGGAAGGTTAAAAAAGCATATAAAAGATTTGATGAAATTTTGTTCGCTGGCCTATGCAGATGACGTGGTAATGGTGGCGAGAAGGGAGGAAGAAATGAAACAATTATTAAGGAGATTGGAAAATAGTATATTTAGACAAAAAGGAGATGACGCTAAACGTAAAGAAATCTAAGATAATTGTGTTTGGGAAAGGAAGAGGAAAGAAAAAGAAAGCGATATGGAAGTGGAAAGGGGAGGAGATAGAGAAGGTTAAAGAATTCTCATATTTAGGGGTAAGGTTCCAAAAGAATGGAGAATAGAAAAGCCAAATCAGGGAATGCGTGAAAAGGACAAGTGTAGCAATAAGAGAGGTTTGGGGAATTGGGGAGAGGATGTTTAACCCTTAGGGCTCTAAATACTCCCGGCCGAAACGGTCCGTAGGGACGGCGTGCGGCTAGCGCTTACGGTCTTTATGACTTAGAGTAAACGCATATCTGCGTCCTCCGGCCACAACGGCGACTTTCGCCAAACGCATATATGCGTCCATAGAGCCCTAAGGGTTAAGGACGATTTTGGCAGAAGAATGTGTATGTTCAACACCCTGGTGGCAAGTGACATGTTGTATGTGGCGGAGGTATATGGGTGGAAAGAAAGAGAGGCGCTAGAGGCGGTACAGTTAAAATATATTAAATGGTGCTTAGAACTGGACAGATGTACGCCAGGGTATATAGTTTTAGAGGAAACAAAAGTAGAGAGATTAAGGATATAGACTGGGAAAAAGGGCAATGTGTTATGAACAGAAAATTAGGAAACTAGAGAATCAAAGATTAATTAAAGAATGTTGGAAAGAAAAAGTAGGGAATGATACGGAAACACGCAGCGGAATGGAGAGGAAAGAATACTTAAATAGAAATGGATATAGTCAGGGAGGTATGAAGATGCTGAGGAATGAGAGAGGAGATGAAGTAGTGCGGAATGAATTAGCGAAGAGAGATAAGGACATACAGATGCAGGTACAGGCTGTGAGAATAAGAAGGTCAAGGTACAATAATAGATATAAATTTATCAGATTCGTTAATAGACCAGAATATTTAATTAAGAAAGGAAGAAATGGGAATCAGCGATTGTTAGCGAGAGTGAGGTGTGGGAATTTAGAGGAATATAATAGGTTTTGGATGAAGGATGAAAAGAGAAAATGTAAACTGTGTCGAAAGGACTACGGGACACTGAAACATTTGGTGGAGGAGTGTGAGGGGGTGGAGAGAAGCAGGTGTAGTCTAGAGCAAGTTGTAGAAGGTAGAGAATGTGAGAAAGTAGCGGACTGGGTAAGGGATGTGAAGAAAAAAAAGAGAGGAGAGAGAAGGAAGGCGGGAACAGTTGAGGTAAAGGATGTGTGCTAAAGTATGGAAGGATGTGTACTAACGTATGGAAGGATGAATGAAGCGGGTTTTTTTTCTGTAAATCAAGTCCATTTCTTGGCCCAAGGGCCGAAATTAATAAACATACATACATATTTATCAATAAAAGTGTCTGATTATACTCGAGTTTAGACAGCTGCTCAATTTAATCTTAATGCTTTTATAAAAGTTTATTGAAAAATGTACAAATTTAAATTTTCATTCGTGCGTGAAGAAAATTTCGATGTCGACCCTCTGACAGATCAAGTTGCGACCTGGACCCAGACTCATACTATCGATGAGCGAACACGCTTTCTACATAACCACAATCCAATGTTGCATCTGAATCTGATTCTATGTCGATAGTGTAGGATTCTCCACGCACTTCTCTCAATATACTCGCAAACTCTCGCACAAGGATCTCCACCACGCAACGTCGAAAACGGACTGACCCCGAGTCCTCCGTAGGGCCTCCTTTTATACGTCGTCAGAAACAAACACACTCCATTCGCCCAGGTGTCATCAAACATACCGCGCTTCAATCGTGCCGCGTCTCAATCGTACCGCTGCGCTGTCCCCAAACATACCGCGATCGGTTATACCGCGTTTCACTCGCACCGCGTCTTCAAACATGCCGCGCTTCGATCGTACCGCGTCTTCAATAGTACCGCATCTTCAACCGCACCGCTCGTTCACACTACACACATCCTACAATAGTCTGTAGGATTTATCTCAACCGGGGTTCAGTGCGCACACGCGGAAATAACTGGACACGAGGTCGGAGTATGGAAGAAGCTTTATTACGTTTTGATCCGTGGGCGGATGTAGATAGAATGAAGATGTTGCGTAGCTTTGGGTGGGATTTAAGGAAGTTTGGCTGGTTCGGATGCCCGTGGAACACAAAAGTGTTCTGCTTGTGTAGGACTTGTAAAAATTAACTAGTTACACAGAAATCGTCCTTAAAACTTTATTTCCTGGATAAAGATGTTATCTCCAAGCCTCCCAAAAATAAAGTTCGGGTATTTTCCCGAGGAATCAAGTTTTGTTCCTGCGTTCCTTCTTCTTTTTCATTCCTTGTCCAATAGGAAAAATTGGGGTTCTCTAACCGGATGCTGATTCGTCGGATGACCCGTCTTCCGGTTGCAGATTGGTGGTTCGACGGTGCACGTGCGGATGGGGATGCGCAAGAGTCGAGCGCGCAGGGGTAAAAAACCCGCCGAAACGAACGGTGTAGAGGTGTGCCGCGCGCGAAGATTTCGGCTCGAGGACTGAGTAAGAGAGAGGGGTCAGAGAGGGTTCCGAGAAGTCCTTGTCTAAAGATTTACGACGTCCTGTACTTGAGAGATCCAGGTTTGCTATTGAGACTCGTCTAGTTCATGTGAAATTGGAGAGGGTCTTACGAGAGGCTACGTGACTTTCTCTACATTCCTCGATTAGTCTCGCTAGATAAAAAAAAGGCTCAACGAAGAATTTCGTGGGAACTCTCTCATTATCTCTTTACATATTCTCAGTTATTCCTCTCGGCCGACACCGTATCTCTACATAAATATGCGATATAAATTTGTATATACATTCGAATTTCCCTTTTGTCGCCATAAATTGAAAGCGTATAGTCTAATAGCGCGGTCGTCGTAATATAAACTAGTGACTATGTTCGCGTTGCTCATGAAACGTGGTAACGTAACACTATATATCACAATAAAAAACATTACCAGGGCAACGTAAAATAGGCCAAGTAGTTGAGTTTGCTTGGGACTTTGCTTCTCACAAAAAAACTCCGACAAATTAACCCACAAAAAGTCTCCACAACAATGAATTCACGCAAACAAGCATACAGAAGATATCAACGTAAAACAATTGGTCCGCCAAGGGAGCATTCAAATGATATTAGTAAAACCTCCAAAAAACCTGTAAGAATTGTGAATAACAACCCCCCACCCCCACAAAATGGTTTCAAATACAAAAAACGTTCAATTAATGCACAAAAGTAAGTACAATGTTAAACTTCGGAACGATATAAAAAAACTCCAAAATATTGTTTACCATTTAATTTCATTCGAAGAAGGTATTAAAATCAGAAGTAGTTGTCCACTTCATGTGTGATTTGATTTCGAGGAAAGTACTGAAATCAAAAGTAGTTTCTCCGTTTGTACAGAGTACTCCATAACCAGCTAAGTAGAAAATCACGATAAAACATTGATACTGTTACGGCGAATTGTCTATATCAAGTCGCTGTAATGTGATACTGCCCTGTTGTGGACACCCCTTAAAGAAATAGCTGAAGATAGGGATTGTCACGGAACTATTGTGCCGACGGACAAGACAGAAGTGATCAGGTGGCCAAGGTACAGGACCGCCTCGTCCTATCCATTTTTCACTAAAAATCTCATTTATGACTTGTCTTGAACACACGGCATTATAGGGTGGTGCTCCGTCTTGTTGCATCCACATGTTCATGCGAACATGCAAGGGCACGTCTTCCAATAATTGAGGGAGCACATTTCGCAAAAAGTTGGCACAAACTTGCCCAGTCAAGCGACCTTCAAAAAAGTGTGGACCAATGACGTGATCTCCGACAATGCCGCACCAACAATTAACGGACCACGGATGTTGAAGTGGCACAGTTTTCATCCATCGAGGATGAAACAAACATTATTTCGGGCATGTTTTGTAAACAAAACCACACCAAGGCTATTGGAACCTGTGAAAGTGATTATTGCGATACTCTTCGGTTTTTCAACGATTTTCATACTTTGCGCGACTAAAATGACCTTAAATTATAGGTCGCTGGATTCGTCTTAAAATCGGCAATGATGTCATCGAAAAAGAAATATATAGTTCCATTTAAAAAAACATCGATGACCTTGAAATCTCAAAAAATATGACCTTGAAAAAAAACATTTCCACCAAAATACGTCCCCCTCCGAACCAAACAATTTGTTTCTGAAGCATTTTCGCGTATCATTAATGATAATGGAGATATTGCACTGTAACACTTTATTTGCCCCACCCTGTATATTAACTAATGGCGACGCGCCACGGTTCTGCACCACGTGGTGGAATTATAATTTAAGTTTACTTAATCGGGAGGCACACGGTGTTTCTCCGGCGGAAGCTAACGGTACAAGAAGGAAGAAAGGAAGCTTTGGTTTTAGGGAACCAGTCCGAAACAAATTCGAAACGGTACGCACGAACTATGAACAATGTAGTATATCAACTCGCCTCGAAAACCAACGCTACGGCGGCCGAGTGCGAAACTACGTATCCACCACAAGATTTTAACTGCTCGCGACATCTGAAATCGAATTCTTGAAATACTGGACTAATGGGAACGTAACAACAGACTTACTGTATTTTAAAGTTTTCATATCTTTTAAAGTTACTGGGAACCTAACCCATCATTAATTTATATACAGTGCTCGTTGCCGATTGATTGAAGATGACCACATTATCATACATTATTACAATGCGGAATCTAACCGTATGATTTATATTCCTTGCTCAAGGTAAATTGCATAGCTATAATCAAATAGTCGTATTAAGGAATAAAATTTATTATTGTTCATCAAAATAGTAACATATTTATAATGCTTACATTTTAAAAATAAAGCCCTGATTACGATGAAAATATATTCAGAATGACCAATTTTTTACAAAGAAGATAAGAAAAAACAAACAATATAAACAATAAGAAATTCATATAAAAGCTTTTAGAATTCCAATTTTCTATACTTTAAATACATACTACCAGATTTCTTTCTCCTCTATCAATTTGATTGATTTCAGTCTTAAAAAAATAAAAAATCTATGATCACAACCAAACGTTTATTTAATGTTTGAACAATGACGCTAGAATGATAGTAACAGTATTTTAGTAGATGTAAATGTTATTTTATTTACTATTACAAGTCAATTTGATTTTTGATTGTTTCTAAAATGAAAATTGGTAATAATTTTATTTTATCTTATGATCAACAATTGAAATAAATGTATATTTTCAAGGTTAAAAAAATTTTTTGAAATGTTACCCTTATGTGCCTATTGAAAATGTATTCTCATAAATTAAATATTTTTTATTTATGTAATAAAAGTTTCTTAAAAACGATTCATTTTGTAAAAATTATTGCAAGATAATAAGATATTAATCACAAAAGTAACTGCAAGGAGTTGGAATCTTATAAAATTATTATTTTACAGAAATGTCTCATAAACTTACCAATATGAATGTAAAAAATTTGCAAAGTTTTGAAAAAAAGAAAGTTGAAATGAACAATACATTAAATGTCGAATTAAAGAATGCTTTAGAATCTGATGAAGCATCTATTCCTATGGAAAATATAAAGAAAGAAAATGAAAAAACACCTACCAAAAATAAATGTGATAATAATTTACAAATTACTAATTGTAGTAATGAAAAGAAGGCATTTGTTTCTAATAGTAGTAACAAAGTCACAAGGAGCGCTAAAAAGTCCTTAATCAGGATCCGTAAAATTGAAGATCTTTGCAAAACACCTATAAAGAAGGAGAGATTAAAAAATTCAGTATTCGTGAAAGAAGAGTCATGTAGTCCTATACATTATACTCCTAGCATATTGACTACACATACAGCAGAATGGAGTTTTAATAATACTCAAGAAGTACAAGGAATATCAACACCAATTAAAAGAAGAAAGTCTTACTTTGAACAGTCTAATTCACCTTCTAAACGAAGTAAAAGACAAATTAGTGATTCTGATGAATATAATGAATTTTTAAATTCAATGAAAGCAGAATTACATGACGATACAGATCATATAGAAATGTTACATGATCTAGACTTTATGATGGAGTTTGATGAAATAAAAATAACACCAACCTTTTTATCCTCTACCACTAACGATGTGCAGTATGAAGACAATATAGAAATATCAAAAGACTCCGAAGTTGATCCTTTATCTATTGACAAAGATGATAAGTATGATATTGTTATTAAAAACAAAAAAGAGAATGTACAACCTACATATCATTTAATAACTAGGAATAGATCAAAAAGTATGGAATTGCATAATATGAAGCTTAATGAAACTCCGAGTGGAATCAAAATAGCACTAGGAGACTTAGATATGCCGTCAGTCATAAAAGACGAAGAATTGTCCGAAAATGATAGAAAGGTAAATATTGTACCTAAAATACTTTTTAGTATTTTTAAATTGTTCAGTTCTATAAAAACTCCATTGATATTCTTTATTGTAGAAATTATGTAACTTGAAAGTTCAATTAACGCATGATGTACCACCGCAACATAAAGTACAGTGTGCACCAGGAGCAAGATCATTAACGACAGCAGAAAGAAATTTGTTTCTGCAATATGCATCACTAAGGAAAGGTGTTTTTTTACCTTGTGAAGATGAAATTATCAAGAATAATTGGAAAACATTCTGTCAAGTATGTTCATTCAATATTGTTTTATAGTATCTCATATTTAACCAACTATTTTTCTAAATAGGTTCATGATTGGAATCCTAACGTTGTAACACCATTTATTGGCATGAAAAATGAAAATGGACTGTACATTAAGAGTTCTGAAGAAAGAGCAAAATTTGTTCAGTATTTAGCAAATGGATTGCCATGTAGATCAACTTGTAGTGTATTCCAAAGATTTAAAACCTTGTTTAATAAAAGTATAAAATCTTTCGGAAGGTATAATTTAAAATTTAAATAATTCATGTACTGACATACAGTCTATAGTTTATTGTATCAATGATTTATTTATACAGATACAGTCCAGCGGAAGATGAAATAATTCTATCATATATGAAGAAGTATCGTAGAAGGCGTAAGAATACAAATCATTTCTTCACATTGTCAAAAATGCTAGGACGTGACAGACATTCAATTTTTTCACGTTACAGAACGCTTCTAAATATGCAAACTGCTATAAACAAGAAACGTAAGCTTTTTATTAAATTATAATAACTTCACCTACAAGAAAAAAATTAATTATGAATATTGTTACAGCAAGAACAGAAGTGCAGTGGACATTAGAATTAATTGGTAAATTTATAAAAATTCTCTTGGACTTAATGTTATGTGATAATGTAAGAGAATTGAAAGATGCTATCATTCCAAAACCAATCTGGCTTCAAATGGAAAAGAAACTAAATATAAATTTCAATGTTTTGAGAGGATTTTGGATTTGTCGATTGCATATGCAATTGTTTTGCCCTGAATCAATTTACTTAAATGATATTAGAATAAAATTAATTGAATTGTAAGTTATATAAAAAATTTGATTTTCGGGAGATCAACATAACGGTTGTCATAAAATTTTAGATATTTTCGGTATTGACAAAAATATAAGGTCAATGATATTGGCGAAATATCACGTAAATATAATGTAATACGAATGGATAAGTATTAATATAGCTTAAATATCTCATTTCGATGCATATCAATACTTATTATATTACATATAATTTTGGTAAGATATATATTTGTTTTATTGATCGAATGTTTCACAATATCACTTACAATTTATGGTATTTATGAAGTTCAATGTTTTTCTGAACAACATTAGTATATTCCATTTTTATTTTTATAATATATTAACGATAAAAAAAGTAAAGTATTTGTGTAAGATACATTTTTTTGTTAATCTACTAGAGGTGCTTCGAAAATTGTGACGATCGTTACACTGATCTCCCTGAAAAATAATATTACAGAAGGCTAATATAATAAAATTTTATTACATATGAAACTTTCCTTACAGCGTTTATGGCAAAGGAATTTCAAATACTCGAGAAATAATATGGCCCAATGTTGCCAGATATTTTGATGGAATTACCTCCAACTTCTTATGTCAAACGTTTTTTCATATGGTCCAATATGTTCATAAAAGAGCAGGCATAAGACATGTCCCTGGTAACTATCGTATAAATGCGACAATACATTTTCTAGAGAAGCTTAATAACACTTTTTATGTTTCAGATGTTATAGAATATCTTTATGACATTAGAATTCCTGAATTACGAAATGGTCATACTGACAAATTTCTCCCAAGATTTTCATACAAAAATGGAAGTGTTGAAATTATTGATAAAAATGAGGCCTACAAATGATGAAAATTAGAAATATTTGAACACACCATTTATTAAATGTTTTTACTAATTTATTAAATGTATGTTAATAAGGAATACTGGAATTTATTGAAATATATTGAAATTTGTGACAAAATAAATTTGATATTTACATTTATTTAAAAAAAGAAATTGTTATAATTCGGGTGTCCAATATATATCAGAAATGTAGTACACACCAACTTTTAAAAACATGAAACTTTAAACATTATTTTTTTTAGATTCTTTTTCTAATGCCTTTTCCTTTGCTCTTTGATACAAAGGTACAAGTTTCCCATCTTTAGCCAGCATTTTAAGTAATTCCATAATCAATGGTAAATAATTATGTTTCCTTCGAATATTCTCCACCTGATATCTTTTAGATTTTCGTACTTCCTTTTCTATCAGTGCTTGTAAACACTCCAACTCAGCTGGATCACAAACATTAGCTTTTTGTCGTTCGTACAATGTTTTTCTATCGGTTACTATTGCCATTAAGTTGAAATGTATTTCTCCTTCATTATATCTGCAAGAAAATAGTTTATACATAAAAAGTTAAAGTAATTTGAGAACCTAAAATACCTACTTATTTATTCGCTTTTGTATAATAGGTTTAGCTGCTTGAACCCATTGATCTCCAAGCGGGCATGGACCTAGATCCATTGGTCCATCTTTTAGTCCATCTAACTCATACAGTCGACCATCAATTGGAATGTAACTAACGAAGTGAAATACATCATCATCTTTAGATGCTTTTCTTGAGTCATATTCAAACAATGTTTGCCTACAATAAATAATATTTATTTTGTACAATATATTATTTTGTATTAAAATTAATGAACAGATAATTCTTAGAAATCGACCAATTAAGATATAAACGATGCCTTAATTTAAGAGGAATTCTTAATTTCTTTCCATAGTCATTGTATTTATCATGACACATCAAATTAACGCGTTGTTACATGAAACACCTAAATTCATGGCCCGTTTCTGGCATAACCATGTCCAAGAAAGTACCAAACCGATATCGAGATAAAAATTTTGATCATACAGATACATAGAGACAACAGAAAGTGCAAAAAAAACTATTTGTTGTGAGAGAAGCAATTTGAGATTTAAGTTTGTACTACAATAAGTTAGTCATTATTTCAATATTATATAATTATACAGGGTACATCCGAATAACATGTACGAGCATATATAAATGCATTCCTTAGAAGAAATTAAGAAACAAAAGAAAATTAAATTTCTTTACTGGCATCATTTCCAAAATTGTTTAAAAATTCATAGAATACAAATTCAATTTCTATATACATATCAAAATTATGCTATTTAAGAAAAACAAAACTATTTAATTATTATCAATTATAGTATATTTATATTTTAATATATATAACCTTGTTTACAATAAAAACTAGCGTTATACGTCGTATGTAATTATCGGAGATAGACGTTGAGCGAAACGGATACTCAAATTCCATTTTCTCAAAAACGAAACTCCAGATGAGTAGATTTTATTTTATTTCCTTCTTAATTTCTTTATAAGGATTCAACCTACGCCTGGTTATACATGTTATTCGGCTTAACCCTGTATAATACATATATGACTGCATTTTGGAGATAGACGTTAATTTTTGGAAAAATGATAATTACATTTCTTGATTCGGTATGACTCAACATAACAATTCTCACAAAAATCAATAAATCCGTTACAGAGAACACTATAAGACATATAGCAAAAAAGTACAGAATTCCATTTCTAAAACAATTACGTCCACCCATATCACCACCATGCACATGAAAACAATAGCGTCTTAGTTTTGAAAAAACTTAATTGGTCACTTTGTAGAATTAATATGTATACAATTCATTTTTGTATAGAAATAACATATACCTTGAGAAAGAATTATGTACTTCTCTTATTATATCAGAATTACTGAGAGCAAGTCCTCTCATATTAGCATCAAAGCTTTGGCAAAAATTTTTGAACTCCTCCAAATCTAGTCCCAATGATATATCGGAATGTTTACAATTTAATAGTACACTTAAAATTGCTTGTGTCGCACATGCATTATTAATTACCTTCAAAAAAGAAAATATTTTTATATATATATATATCTTCATGATATTTTCTTTACGTTATAAAAATTGACATATATTGCATTCATCCATTAGTTTGTATGGTTTTAATTTCGTTTTAAATTTTCCATACAATAACTGCCTAACAATTATGTCTCATAGGTCATTTGAAAGCTTTAGCTTTCTCCTGTTATGCAATTGTTTACTTATTCGTTTCATATGAGTAATAAAATGATTAATTTTATGAAAACTATGGAAGAATGAACATATCTGACATATTTTGCAATACAATCAAATCGTAAATGTTAAAATATAAAATAATTCTTGTTAACTTGGTACTACAGTTTTTAAAAAATGAATCACTTTATTATGAATTTAAAAACTATAGAGTGTCAAGGTAACAAAAATTTAAACATTTTTTATTTAATTATACAATAAAATATATAGATGTTCGTTCTTGTTACCTTAGCACACAATAGTTTTCAAAAAATTAATCACTTTAATATTCACATGGAATGAATAATTAAACAATTACATTATAGGAGGAAGCTAAAGCTTTCAAATGATGTACGAGACATAATTGTTAGGCAATTATTATATGGAGAATTTAAATCAAAATTAAAACTGCACAAACTTCTGGATTGATTTAATAGTACATTATCATAATACTTACTTGTTTTGCAAAAAAGATTTTATCCAACCTATTATCTTGGACAATGTTCCCTGAAGGCTCATCGTCTTGTACCCATTTAAACAAAAATATTAAACCATGTATAGGCCTAAAAATGAAAAATAAAAATAGTAGAACTATCTTTGGTTTACATTTATTAAACATATACAAGACACTTTAAATATTAATTTTATTATAAAGTTTTATGTAGAAATATGTTTAATTTAATTTACAAAACAAATTTGGTCAACATTTCTAGTGATAATTAGGTGACTTTATATAAAACAATTTACTCACTTTAAACTGTCGAACTGTTCGTCATCCAAACTCCATAATTCTTCCACCTGTGCACCTTTTACACCTATAATAATATTGCCAGTATCAAATAGATTAGAAATATGCAAATAAAAAATGGCACAATACACAAATATACAAAACAATTATTAATGTAAAAGTTTCTTATTAATACAGTTACGTAAAACTATTTTTTAGCAATACTATATCAGATTTACAATACTTTACCAAATTCCTTAATTAATTCCGTGAAAACGCCAGGATCACTTTCAATAGAACACCAATTGCCCGCTGAGTCCGCCATGTTTTATCATCATTCACTAAATACAAACCCAAGTGTTCATATTAAAGGGAAAATGAGAATGCACATTATAGATATAATACACTGATCTCTCAATTCAAGAACTATATTCGGGGACAACGTAGATCCTGAATTGAGAAATGGTCAAGAAACTGCTTTGCACTGATTGGTTGACGAATCACAGCTGAACGGTGCTGCCCTTATAGTCAAAGACAAAAAGGGAATATAGCAAGAGTTGTAGTTATTGTGCTTGCGACCTAACTCTTTTCGCGCATTCATAAACCTGGTGTTCTATCTGAAACACGCAGTGTAATATTCGTCTTGTATTTTTCACCTTGTACAATTCTTGACCATATCTTCAGCGTATTTGCAAACGATGTTTCAAGCACACTGAGAAATATTTCGAATGTATACTTTAGAGGAAATATGGGGACAATCAGAGCAAAGCAATTTTTTAATCGTCTTCCGATTCAAGATCCACGTTGCCCCCGAATATGGTTCTTGAATTCAGAGATTACTATACATAAGTGCTATGCATGCACATGTAACATACTGTAGCTAAATCCGAAATCTATAAGCGAATCTTATAACAGAAATAGCATTCCTTCTCCACGAACATGATCCGCCCTTCTAGTTTGCGCACCATCCCTCTATGTATTTCTAAATTCGTGTTCTGATCCGTGGTCCATGATCTAGTCTAGGATTCCTTTACTTTTTTCCTACCATTCGAATATAACCGAGAGCGCACGAAGATGGGCGAAGTGCAGGTTAAATTTTCCCTCCAACGCTGAAAAAGGTTCTAATCTTCATTTTTAAAATTCGGTGCATATAATGTTGTTTGACGATTTTCGTCAAGTAACATCGAAACAGCAAAACCCGAACGTTAGCAATCTTTCTACTCATCTCTGTTAATGGCATGTCAATAATTTCAAATGATCAACATTTTACTCCGCGCCATGTCACCTTTGACATCTTTGTTTCACTCATCTCTTAGCTTTTCTACACAACACACACTATATGTTAGAGATGGCATGGGATCAATATTGAAACGAATCGACTTTTTTAGTTATGACTCGATCTTCGATTCAAAGTGTCCATAAAATTTCTAACTTTAGTACCTTTAAATGAATGCTTAACAAATGATGATTTATGTATATTTTTCATTTTGCAAGTTCTCAATAAATAAATAAATATACCATTCTAATTTAGTAGTGTTCTACACTTAATGTGTTACTTTTTTTATTGAAGAACTTGATTTGGTAAATCGTTTCTAAATAGACATAGAAATTAAAGTATTGCATTTTAGGTTTGATTAAAAAAATTAGCTTCTGCGATAAAGAAGTAAGCAATACAGTATAATACAGATTTTTTTTAAATTTATTTTCGTGGTTCGATTGAATTGATTTTTGTTACTACGATTTATAATCAACTCAAGAATTATCCAATCTTACTATGCGTATACTGTGCCTAGGAGTATACATATTGTCTAAGCCAAGTTCAGGTCTATGAAAAACTGACATTTAGAGAGTGATGCGCACGCGCGGGAAATGTTGGACTGTACTGATGCGCCACAGCACGACATATCTGTTAGTCGACGGAGGTTAATTGGAAAATTTGCTGGAAGATGGCGGAGTAAGAACACGAGCTGCATTTCGCCGCGGACAGTTCGATAAAAATCAGTCGTTCGCAGGGGCTGTTTTGGCGTGGTGTCAGTGCTGTGTGGTTTCTGTGACGAGTTTGCGTGCAGTTCCGCGGTAAATTATTAGTGATCGGTGGGGCGGTAAGTACTCGTTCGAATCATCGAAAAGAAATCGTCTCGCGTTCTCCGCTTTCGTCAACGTTCTATGACACCGTGGATTTATTCGACCACGGCCAGTAAAATCAGCTGTGGAGCCGTGCGTGTTCTGCCCCTGTCGAATGACCTAGAAAAGATTTGGCGGGGATCCTTGCAAAATTTTCGGACATCCGACTTGCCGAATCAATTCGACGATTATCGAACGAGCATCCTCGATCAAGGTTAGAACACGTTACTTGCTATAATCTGTGTTCGTAGGGAGGTCCGGAGATTCGGTTTGATTGCACGGTCGTTAGGGAGACCGCTACCCGAGAATTTAATCGAGTTTTCAGAATGTCGCTCGGGGTTCGTCAATTTATTAGCTAATTCGAAGCTAACGGATGTCCCAAAGCAACGAGTTCTCAATAGTTTGGACGGTTTCTAATCCTCGACATGCTTTGTACCGTTTTGGCTACATCTTTGAACGTTTAATTGAAACGTACTGTGCTGTCCGGACGACTTCTTTTGTCAGTGTACAATACTTTAGTTGCAATTCAATGATTGTCATTCCATGTATTTATCTGTGAAATTCGAACATCAACTAATCCTGCACTGTTATAAGTAAATGACATGAATTGTTCATCGAACCGCTTCGGTACGAAAATATTCATGGTACCACCGAGATGTCGTTTGATCGTTCGCTGCCACAGGCCGTACCGGATAACAATTGGTGCGAATTCACGTTCGTAACTTGTCTTTTTACGAAGCAGGACTTGGGTGTTCAGTTTTATCAGAATCAAGGATAATTTGATCGAGAGACCATATTGGAGCGGCGGGTTGTTTAATTTCTTTATCGGGTGTATCAGTGTGAACCGTTGCAGCCGCTTGACAGCTACTCGTCTCGTTAGACGCGGCGAAGGTTACCCGACAGAATATTAATTATCTTCTGCAGCTTTTTGTCATTAATTCGCCCGTAATCCAACGGTCTCTCCCACCAACCGCTCCTTCACCGTTATTTATCTTTTGGTCAAACCTTTTCGCCGACCTATAAACGAAATTACCTTTTTGTCAGAAAATGCTACTCAGAACCTCTTCACCTACCAATTATTCCATATCTAGAGTAATGTTATTAGTTACTCGGCAAAAAGGGGATTGAAATAAACGTTCTCTTGAACAATTGGAGCCGAGAGCGTTCCGATTGTCTTTTGTTCGCTCAACCAATTTATCGATTTGAAGAAACCGCGCGCAAAATATGGCGTATCAGGATCATGGTAAAACATTTCCTTCTTGTCAGGGATTAACGTGTTTACGGGTTACGGGATCAAGGACGAGTGGAATATAGGTGGCAAACTTGCCGAAGCTGTTAATTCATCCCGAGACAAGTGCAACGACGGGGCGTTGTCTTTCGAAATGAGTTTTACGTTTCCGTCCGAAAAAATCGCGAAACACAAAGGGATCTGTTTCGCGTGCGTGAGGATGACGCGTGTCTGTCTCTCTACCATTATTCGTGCGTGTGCGTATGCGTGTTCAGCACACGGTTTAATCGATCTCGTGCTGTGGCAACGTTATCACATGCAGGCGAAACACTATCGTCGCTAGAGTCTCGTAGACGCGAAAAAAGATTCTGCATTATTATCCGAACGAAGGCAGATCAACAAATTCAGACGAATTAACTCGTCGCCTTTCACTGATTTCTCCTTTCTCGGCTCCAATCGATCTTGTTTCTCTTCTGGAACAGCTGCAACTCACAATCGAAATTTACGAACATTTCGAGTTGCTCTCTTCCTATTACTTCTAGAGCCGTAGAAGCGTTGTATATTTTCTAATCGTTTGGGATCTATAAACAACGCTTTACCTTATACGATCATCGCTAATATTCTCCAAAATAAAGCCGTTACAATGTCAACATTGATCCTTTTATTGGACCTTCTATAAATGACTATATACAGGTTAATCGTCGATTGTTTTCTATAGTATTATTTGTAGTGGCCAATGTATAAAGCTGCTTCGTGCTTAGTTGATAAATTGTCTTAGTTGATAAATTGATAATTGTCACCATCTTTTAGCTTTTCTTGACAAAGTTATTCTACGCTAATATTGCTAATAATAAAAATTCTTTTTGGATCCATTTGTTTACCGCTAAAATTGAATTTCTTTGCTACGTACAGTACTCTCTTTAATAGTTCGTTTAAGGCTACTAGTAGTCTAATAGTACATCTAAGGCTACCATGTCGGTAAAAATGAACGATTCCCCAATTTTTATTTTAAGATTGTTAACGTTACAAAAATCTTTCTTTAGAAACTGATAGGATCGACTTTTCAATTTAAGCATATATTACTGTGAAACTGACAAAAAGTCTAAATAAATTCAGTGTAATCATTCGTGTAAAGTAAGACACATCAATTACTTTCAGCGGTCAGTAGGTTCAACGTTAATACATATCCAAAATAATACGTATCTTCAAGAGAAACAGTGTATAAGGGGGGATAACATTTGTTGTTCGTTTGTAGAGATTCCAACAGTTGTAAATAAAATGAAAAAAAGTTGTAAGGTAATAATTATTAAGGATTATAAATAATTAATCAAAATTTGTCCTTAATGATAATCATTATCCGTAAGGAAAATTTATTTTGGTTACTTATAGTAGATATTAATGAGAGAAATTTTGTTTTGGTCACGCATTAAAGCTATCAATGAGAAAAATTGTTCCTTGCAACTATTAGTAAGCAAAACTTGGTTTTAATCATTCATGACAGTTATAGGCGAGGGAAATTTATTTTCAATGAGAAAACTATAGTTTTGGTTTCACTTTCCTTATTTATAATCGTAAAATACAATTCAATTTAAGAAACATTAGCTTTTCTATACTGTTGGGACACAAATTGCAACGCGGATCATCTAACATTATTCTGTGGTCGCAAGAAAGAACGCCGTAAGTCACATGATTTTACTTCCGAGATGTTGTCGCTTAGCTCTAATCACTAATGGTTTCGTCTTAGTAGTGTTTCAAATAGCATAATCTTTTTGGGTTTACAGGATTTGTATTCACGATGCCTTTTTTGAAAAATTCGTAAATTCTATATGTTACAGTTCAATTATTATATTAGCTAAATTTTTCTGAAATTGTGATTTTGTGCATGAATTTGTCAAATCTAAAATGGCTGGTTCAACGCTAACAATCCTAAAAAAGTAATATTATATATACTAGATATTATGAAGGACCAAAATCTAATTTTTCTCGTCAGTAGTATTAAGAACAATAAAAATAGCCTCATCGGTAACTTTTGCGAGTGTTAAAAATAGAATTTTGAGTTCATAATAGTTATGAACCTTAAAAACAGGTTTTCCTAATTAATAATTACTCTAAGTAACCAAGGTAGAAATTCTCTAATCGATAACTGTTATGAACGATCGATGTAGAGCTTTCCTTATTCATAACTGCTATGAACAAACAAAATAAATTTCCCTCCTTGATAACTGTTGTTCGAATAAAACAAAATTTATTTTCTCGATTACTCTAACGAGGTTATCGGTAAGGGAAAAAATTTCTGTATATTATAATGGTTATTTATAATCGACACGATAAATCTCCATATTTTTTAGATGATATGTTCCCACTCTAATTTCGTTATTGTTCGTGAGTATTATCCAAAACTTAACAATTAAACTTGCTTTTAAAAATATACTCTGCGGAATTACTAAACTTATTTTAAAATCTACCTTTATAATACAGTAATTACAAGGTTAATAAATATGTCAAATTTTAATTTCCTGTATACATTTGTTTCTCATTTCTAATATGCGGTAATTGAAGTGTTAACAACAGATGTGTTTTTGTTAATAACTTTTTCCATTGAAATTTTCTGAATAACTGTAATTTTTGGTCCCCGATACTTGCTTTCTTGGAAATATATTCCCCTGGAGTCGCGTATATCGAGTTATTGGAAGAGAGTACTGTACTCGGATCTAAAACCAAGTACATAGACCCGCGGTTCATTCGACTAGGAAAGGAGGCGATCGAAACTCTAGGAAGCCCGCGCTTAACAAACAGGGGCAAAGTTTGCTACCGTTTCGAAATACGAAGGAGAGTTGTGAAGACGAGACCAGTGTCGAAAACAAAGTTTCCACAGAAAGAGGGATAGAGAGAAGATTCCGAAGGACGGGTTTCCAGTGTTTCTGGCTCCCGTTTTTTAGCCGAAACTGTCCGCAGTCTACGACCGAGTAACGAGCGATCGAGGCTCCGTGTTTTCCGCGGCTCCGCGAACTTTCGACAGCCTGGGCTCCCGTAGTTGGAAAAATTGCCATCTCGTTGCGTTCGGAGTTCGGAGTTGCCGAGATACTCGAAATAGCGGGAGAGAGAGATCTTTTAATTTGTAACGCTGCCTGCCACTTACTCTCTGTCCTCGTAAATCTCGAAGCGAAAACAACTTTTACGAGCACTGAGAGAGTCTCCATGTAATTTTTCGAGGCCGGTTTAATTTTTCTTTAATCTCGCGATCGTATTCACGGATCTTTGCGAAGACCCGATCGCGAAGAGCGCTAACAACCGTAGAGCAAGGCGATGCTTTCCAGACGGACACGCGATTAACGCGGCATCGCCCGCTCCTTTACCCGCGTTCCAACGATTTCCATAATGCGATAAGTTCGTTAAACGGTGCGCCGACGAGTGCACGAATTTCAATCGATCGGAGATCTATCGATAGTGGCGAACGTCGATCGTTCCAGGGTAGGGTGATAAGATATAGAGAAACTCGTTCATAAGCGTTCCAGAATAAATTCTGCGGTTACGCGCGCGACTCCTATGGGAATTCGCATAATTCTGCAGCTCGGTTGGTTCGAGATGCGAGCGGACCAAGAATGCGCCCATGCATCCGGCCCGTAACTTCCAGTTTCCGAGTGTCGTCGGACCATAGGAAGTGATATTTCCATTTGCTGCTGACTCGTAAATTAGTTGGAATGGGAATCAGAGAAAACTCTTCTCTTGAGGGTGAGGCTTTACTTGCCTACTACTACACTAAGAACCCACTTACACATACCTACAACAACTAGGCCCAGTCAAATGACAGAAGATAGAACAAATGTTGATAATTTGATTTCTTGGGTCTTTTTATAAAAAGAGCTGTATTTTTACTTTAAACAGAAATATAGATCAGGAGAGGATGCAAGAGTATGTAATGTGTTTCTGTTACTTTTTTCACAAAAAAGAAATATTTAACACGTTCCGTGTTGAGCTGTTTTTACTCGATTCTTCACACTGGCCATGTGATATTTTACTAAAACTTGATATATTATATGTAATTATTAATTATCATATATACAACAATAAAGCAAACTTATTAGGACGCATTCCTGTGGTAGTAAATTAATTCTCCAGTTCTAAATTCGTTTAGTGTATTAAATGAACAAATGTATAAGCATGTACCATCAGTGGTTACCAGTAATACGAAACGTGTTAAAGAAACAGCAATATGCGTGGAGTAATAGTTTTGAAATACATTATACGGGACGAAATTCTTTTATTTGAACGATTACTGTTTGGTCTTAATTTTCCAGATGTTTGTAAAAATTGTTAGTACTATAACATTGACTTCGAATGTAGGTACCGGAAACACGTCGCATCTAACCCAACCTAAATAATTGATTAAATAATTAATTAATTAATTTTGTTGAGCTCCAAATTGTTTGTACTGATAAAATAAATGTTTATTTTTAACTCTGGAAAAGATAAACAAATTTAGGACAATACTACTAAAATGTATCAAAAAATGTATTAGACAGTTTTTAAAGGTATCATGATAATACATGATTCAGTACACCTGTAAACTTCGTAAGTGGAGACGTCTTGGTGATTTCAAGATCATTCGTATTTATTTATATTGAATTGTACACTTTTTTATTCTCTACAAAAAAGTATTAGGACATTGAAAACTGATTAATTTAAAAAATATTTTAACTTTGTTTCTTTGATTTTTGTATTTACGTTATTTTGTATCGTGTTTGTATTTTATATTTTAAAGTACTCAAATACTTTTTACTACAGAAGAAAATATCTGGAACTCTTGCATGTCCCGCGTACGAGCGTACGAGCGTATTTACAGTAGTAACAGTAGGAGTAGTGTAGTTGGTAGGTCAAAATTGCCCAGATCTATATAGATAGATCGAAAGTATATTTTACAAAAGATAAAAAAATGTAAACTAAAACTGCTACTTCCACCTGTTTGACCTTGAGAGGTCAACTAAGAAGGAAGATGAAGAGATGAGAAGGGAAAAAGAATGGCACGTTTGTCATCGTTCATCCTCTTTATATGAAATTAAATTATAGAATATAGATGATAAAAAAAATAAATTACAATAAATAATAATTAGCAGAGATTAACGATTATAAATAGGTAATATTTAACGAAAGTCAACAAAAAATAAACTGAACTCTAAACACAATTAGCAGCTTTATTTTTCCTTTCTTTCTTGTTAGTCTTTCAAAATTACACCAAGTCATGATAGCGCTTTTATTATATCACTTATCTTATTATAATAAGGGTGCAATTGTTATATAAATGTGTTGTACAGTTACATCTTCCGTTAATCAAATAATTACAGGATTGTATATTAAAACGGAACATTTATTTTTGGACACTAATGACAAAACATTAGACGACAAGAACAACATGAAATATTAATAGCAGGCTTAAGTAAACCTTTGACTATAAAAAAAGTGAAACAGTTTGTTAAGAAAACTATATAGCTACAAAGGAAAATAAAATTTTCTATTTTTCTGGGGAACACCCATTTAAGAATATGCAAGATAAGAGATACTTTATTTCTGTGAACGGAAAACTATTAATTTACATATAAAAAAAATACACGTTCTATCATGTAACAAATATATATGGTATATTATGTAAAACTAAACAGTGTGGAAAATATTTAGTGTACAGTTTAAATTTATTGTACAGTTTCAACATTGCGAATATTAATAGACATTTCCATTCTTCCTTATTCATTATATGTAAATGTTTCGTCGTACTGCACGTGAGATAATTTAGTAAAAATGTAATATTTATACTACAGTAAGATAAAGAATTGTATTACTCAGTAGTAATGCACCAGAATACAAAGCTATTATAATATAATGCTATACTTTCCGATTAGATGTTAAAAAAATGATTGGGAAATGAAAGGCAAATTTCAACACTACAAACTTATCAAACACTGTAATTTATAAAGTAATGTCACTGCGAGTTCATATAATAGTTGATCACATAATGATGTGAGGACCATTTGATCCGATGTCACACGATATAAATCTATTTGCAGCCATTATCTAAGAAAAACGTTGCTGCTTCGTTTTACTGATTCCATTTCGTTTTATTTGCCGTTTAATAAGGAGAAACGGCAAAATTTTATCAAAATTAAAGGACGTTACATAGAGATGGGATAAAGTGTTGCTAATTTTTTACGTTAAAGCTGAAATTATGTAGAACAGAAGCAACAAACTTCTCCGTTGCAGGCCGCACATCTTTTCCTTTCAGTTGTGTATGTGGCATGCGAAGTGCCAGTGTCTGAGTGTGATAACGTGATGACGCGCGGTCCATAAGTAGCCCCCGGGCCATCAATTTGTAACCCCTGATGTAGAATAAGGGCAAAATAGAAAGAATGTAGTATGAAATGTTTTAACCTTGAAAATTTCAGTTAAACTTGAAGTATTCCAACTAAATTGTAATGTATCCGATATTATGTACAGTTGGCCTGTTTTAGAATGACACACTGTGATTTCAGCGAAAATTTCTGGTTTAGTTAAATTTTTCACTTGGATCGATTTTTTCTTGGACTCGATTTAAAATCAGCGTGTCTAAATTTACGGGAAATGTTGTCATAAAAAAAAATCCAACTGTACGTAATACAGTTTCGTTGGAATATTTCATGTTTAACATAAATGTTCAACATTAAAAAAGTTATATACTACTTTTCCAAAATTTTTCCCATATTTTACAATATTTCGGTTTTAACGTGAAAAAATAACACCACTTTATCTCATCTCTGTCACAAGTTCTCTGACTTTGACACAACTTTGTCATTTTACCCCATTGTGCGTCGGTTCCGTTTTACACATTTTCCCATATTTAACACTAAATCTATCGATTCGGTAAAAATAATCGATATCACATTTTTGTTTTAGTTTTGTTGAAATCATAAAGATTCTTTTATAGAAAATGGTAGAATACATTTTTTAATCTATGATTATAATAAAAATGGTGAAAGATCGATAGAAACACAATATTTCTACCATTATAGGGCTCGATAGGTTTATTGTTAATCACTAAAATGGAGGAATAGTAGAGAGGATCTCCAAGAGACATGGGACACGTGTCCGACGGACACGTGATGTCTTCAGAGGGTAAAATGCCCAGAAGAAAAGGAGCCCATGACGCGCGAACCATGCGAACCAGGATGTAACGGGATCAAATTCGTTGAATGAAGAGAGGGAGCCCCGATCAAGCTGTATTCTCCCCTACTTCGGTTTTTTTCGAAGCGAAATGTGTTGAAAGTTCTAGACCGAAACGTGGCATGATCTGCAAAGTACGCATCCGTTTCGAGTTGCGAGATTCTTCTCGGGACGGTAGAAATCGTAATTGGCGGCGTGGGAGCATCTACGGCGTGCGTCAGCAGTAATCATGGAAGTTTCTGATTCGGTATTACCCTTCGTTCGCAATAACCCGACCGAGTTTCTAAGTCGGTGTAATCGTGCTCTTGTTACTCGTCTACCATCGGTTCGAATTTGTCTCCCTGATTCAATTTCAACCTACGTCGAAGCTCTCCAGCGAATCATAACCGCTGCACAGCATACTGGAAACCCATTTATAGTGTCTAAAATTATTTTAATGTTATTAGAAGGTTTAAGGTTATCGTGTAGAAGGTCGTTAGATTTATCTCGACATTGACTGTAATATGAAAACTACGAGAAATTAATTTCAACGCTAAATAAAGGAGAAATCGTATATATGATGTCTAATGTTTGTGACAAACATTTATTAAATAACATGAAATCGTAGAAAATTGCTTATACATACTATAAAAATGAAAAAACAATTTTAATAGAGAAATCAATTTTATAGACGTATCTTACAATAATATCTTTATTTGCGAGAAACATTTGTTAAATAATATAAAATTCTATCACAATTCAATAACTTCGATAGATATTTTTTAAGACATCATCTGTTACAATGCGTTTAATCGCAAACTTCATATTACATTTCTTTTCTTTTTTTTCCTCTGAAATTATATTTTCTCATTTTGGTCGCAAAATCCCGAGACATACTGTAAATTAATATTAAAAAATTGAGATAACTTCAATGTTTTGAAAAAATTTGTTTCCGAAATATTTGATATTGAAATCAGAGAAATGAATACCGATGGACTCTTGTTATAAGACGTTATTAGTTTCGCTTTATTTGATAAGATTTAAACATACAATTTCGTTGAAAAACTTTAGTATGTTTATTGAAAGTTTCACGCGTGATAAACGTATTCTACTTTCAGACTTTAAATATTATACGTTTTCTCTGTCCGTAATCTTCAATGATCGAAAATAATTATAGTCACTGAGTATCTAATGGAAGTATCACCGTAGGTGTTTAAAAAGAGGCACTCCCCTTTAAGCATGTAGGTGATCTTAATGGCTTTAAAAAAAATAATACAGAAATAAATATTATTATGGTATCGTGTGAGCCCCATTTCAATTATGTCCTTAACACTACTTTTATCGATATTTTGTTCTTCACAATTTACCGAATCCATTTTCCAAAATTATGAAAAACGTCATAAAATATTGTGAAATAGTAATTATTTGAAAGTGTCTCATCATCTTTTGTAGAAATAGTATCAAAACATTTGACGTATCTTTAACAACAACGACAATATTTGAAGTCCAAGGTTAGATGACACTCACCCTGTATAAATTATCTAAAATGCTGAATACTTTAGTTTTTGAATCGTTTAAATGAACAAATTTCCAGCTCATTGTGCACCGATTCCCGCGATTGGACCGTTCACTTCGACGTCAACGGGTGCGCTTCCTATTTTTCGACTTGCGATCCAGGTCATCCGCGCGAGAAACGTCGTAAAAGTTTGCGAAAGCGAAAGAAACCTGATGGGTCTCTCAAGATAAACGAGGAAATCTGGGTCGGTGGGAGTACGCATTGTGGCCAAGATCGCAGTTACGCAATTTCGCGACTACCGAGAATCGTCTATTTGCGTTCGAGCCGAATCCTTTGATTCTTCATAGTTTGGACTAGAGAGTTCGGTGTTGACGAAAGTATTATCCAGATGAGAAGGTGCACCCCAATGAACGCCTGCCGAGGGTCGGAATCCACTCCTGGATCGTGCTGAATTCTCCG
The DNA here is from genome assembly GCF_028453695.1 of Augochlora pura. Classification (NCBI taxonomy): domain Eukaryota; kingdom Metazoa; phylum Arthropoda; class Insecta; order Hymenoptera; family Halictidae; genus Augochlora; species Augochlora pura. Next base: position 14,147,311 of record NC_135775.1, read on the forward strand.
AGCTAGAAAATCGGCTGTGGGGAGACGGGATCTTCTGCGAGTATGCCTCCCGATGTCCAAACCTCCTCCGATCTTCCCCCGATACGTTCTATATCATCGGGTTTCGGAGGGAGCAACCCCCCAATCGTCTCGTCGAGGCCCGTCAAGTAGCCGAGTGTCGAGTCTCGACAGCTAATCATCGTGCGAGATAAGATCGAGAAGGTTGTAACGGACTTGTCGTCGATGTCAGCGGGGACGGGTTCCGAGTGTACCGGCCGGCTGATACCGGCTAGAGCACTCTGCATTGTGTAGAAAAACTACCTGGAATTTGTGAATAAAACGCAAACTCTTTTATTCGTTCATCCGAACTGATTTCGTTGTGTTCGAAATAGGCGCTATTCGAAGCAATGTAGTCTGTGACAGAAAGATGGTACATTTTAAAAATAAGTGATATTTATTTATTTAATAATACTATCAAGGTTTTGTTTTTATACAAACTTGCAAAATACTACTGCAAACATACACTTATGAAAGAGAATTAAATTCCTCCAGCCTAAATAATTTTATATTTTAATTTTTGAAATGCATTATTTTATTATTAACCCCTTGAACTATCGTAACGTGTCAGACTCGTGATACAGATTTTTCATGGAAGATCTACTAAATATGAACATTATTAATTTCTTCTACATCAAAGTAAAGATAAATTCTTCTCTTATCAAAGTCTAGAAACAAAAGTATATAAAGACAATAAATGAAAAAAAATTGTCTGGTCTTATTATTAAAAATATTAAGAGCAAATAAGTGCTAATCAACGCAGCCCGAAAGGAATCGTAGTGCAAGGGGTTAATAATGAATATAACTCGATTCAGAATAATGTACTTTACCAATTTTGTTTTAAATGTAAAATTAACAAAGTCTTTGTAATTCTGTAGAATGGCTGCACCGATTTCGATAATTTTTTTATGTTATAAATATGATATTCTTAAAAACTTTCTCCTTTCTAAAAATGTTTACTACTACTATTACCACTACTACTATTACTACTACTATTATTACACAGAATTTGGCTTATACATGCACGTGTATGCCGCTTTATGAGATCGCCGCCCATCTACTGTTTCTACAACGTACTGCATACGTACAACGATTGAACTTGTTGAAAAGATACTACTTGTCGACGCTAGAAAACTTATTGGGTTGGTAAGAAAGTAATTTCGTTTTTTTAGTGTAACATAAAATTCAATTTTTTCTATACAAAAAATGAACTTTAATCAGTCAAATATCTTCCATTTTGTTCGATGACCTTTCGCCATCTTTCTGTTAACTTCATAATCCCGTGTTGATAGAATTTCTGGTCCTTAACAGTAAAAAACTCAACCAAGTGCGATTTAAGGTCATCGTTATTGCTGAAATTTTTACCATTGAAGAAGTTTTGTAAACTTCGGAATAAATGATAATCCGATGGTGCAAGATCGGGGCTGTGTGCCTGTGATTGATTCGTTGTGTCAGGTGAATTTCTTTCAATTCGTGTGGAACCCAAATATCGAGCTTCTTAACAAGTCCAAGACGTCTTATATGATTTTCAATTGTTGTGTGTGATACATTCAACTGTTTTGTAATCTCTCGCACAGTTATATGACGATTCGATTCAATTATTGCTTTCATTTTGTCATCATCAACTTCGGAAGGTCGACCAGAACGTTGATTACCTTTCAATGAGAAATCTCCAGAACGAAATTTTTCGTACCAATTCTGGCACGTGCCTTTTGTTAAACAATCAACACTATAAACTTCACATACATCTTTCCGAGCCTCGACCGCTTTCTTGCCTTTATGAAAATAAAAAAGTAAAATGTGTCGAAAATGCTGCTTTTTGCACTCCATATTAAAACTGACCGTAAACTGACAGTTGTAAACAAAATTACACGGAATTTGTTTCTAAAGCTACCTAGTGGCATTGACTACCAAATCTCAAGAGGAAAAAATTCTAACATTGACAAAGAATAACGAAACAAACATAACGCTATCTACTGGTGCAAAACGAAATTACTTTCTTGCCAACCCAATAGATTACAAGTACACATTATTCTGGAACGAGCTGTTACTGAACGGTAGTTAACGTATACAAAGTATTAAAGAGAACGTGTAGTTGAAGTTGGTTGGGGTTAGCGTTGCGTGGGGTTGGTGGGGAGGGAAATCGACGCTCTTGCAACTACAATATTCCGTACCTCTCATGGATAAAACCAAACCCCTCTAGCTAAAACATGTGAGTTTATAAATCGACAAGTTCATACAAAATTATTTTATTTCTAAAAAAGCGAATCTCTATATTCTCTACGAAGAAGATACTTTCTTCATCGGTTCACCCGCTATATACAAACTATAATCGAGAGACAATTATTTTGCAGATAATAGTTGTTCAAAATCTCATCCTTTATAACATTCTTTAAAATTATCAAAATCAGCCCCCGCATTCTATAGCTTTTAAATTATATGTTTTTTTTTGTCAAGGAAGTAAAAAAAGCACATTACTTTTCGAAGCTCTCCCGATTTATATTTATTTTTAATGATAATGTAAATCGTTTTTTAAAAAGGTGGGAGAGAGATTAACACATTCAGGATAGAGCCATTAAACTGTAAATTTACCAAATACGTGTACCGCGACACTTTGAAATGAAAAATTCCGGTTACTTATTTTAATACAATCTGCACTTTGAAGAATGTTCGACGAAACCGCCATCCCCACAGGTCAAAATTCTCGAATTATTTGCGAATACGTGAACGCACCGCGAGAAAAACTTCGTGCAGGGAGTGTCGAGTATTCTTTCCCCTCGGTGGGAAGTGCTTGCACTCCCACGATGGAAAGCTCTTCGCACCATACGCACCCTTTCGTCTCCATATGGGGGTCCCCGGTTTCTAGCCTCGCGTTGTTGCCGGTTACGGCCGTGAAGTGATCGTGCTCGGACTGTTTTATAGGCAACGGTGACGACAAAATCATCTCTATGAAACGTGCCTACCGACAGAGGCGAGCCTTTGCTCGCGGTACCTTTGGAAACTCGAACAGTAAACCAAGAACGTCCCTCATTTTCGCGCGACCAGAATGATACGTTGCTATAGGAATTAACCCTTTGCCGTACGATATTCTTCACGATTGCAATGGTTACAGCGAAAATAATATATCTCCGTAATATCTTTTCACTTTAACTACCGTGTTACTCATGCATGGATGACGGAGTTATTCACGCAGAACAGAAAATTACTATATCTTCGTAATTTTATAAGGATCCTTAAATTGTACAAATGTTAGAAATTTAATTGATATCGTACAAATTAGCTTTTTAATTCGATTAAATTTAATACTTTTATTTTATGAAATTTTTGAAGTTGGCATAGAAGTCAAAAAAAGAAGGGAGGACCAGTGTCAGAGGTAACAATTTGACTTTGAATTATCTGACATTATTTAGCCTCGATATTTTCGATTTGCAACAAGTAATGTTTAAGTTATTAAAGAAATAGATACGAGCAAAATCTCAATCATCCATACAGTCAATACGTATGAGGCCAAAAGCCAAAAATCAGATAATCACCATAATCATTTTATTTAATCACCATAAACTAGATAGTTAAAATTTATTATAGTGTATGGTATTTTAACTTATCGCCATTCCTAACCATTCTGGTAAAATTTAGTTCGTTCAAATATATGTATCAATAATACATAGTTTGTATATGTTTAGTCCTACCCTTTCTGAACATTCTGTATGTGACCAACTCTTCCCCGTTCGAGGAACAAATGTATCCTCCTTGATTCGACCTAATAGACCTGTTTTCGATTTTCATTGTAACCAAGACACGATTAATACAGAGTGTTTCTGCCCATAGTTTCTGCATAGCTGACGCGATACACAATGGAAGTGGGGGACGTTGTGCTTAAGAGACTCTCGACGCCAGTCGGCTATCAGAAATTTTGTGGATCACTGACTCCGAGAAACCACCAGAGAGTGTGCGTATTCAAAGGAGAATGAGATCGAGTCCAAGCCCGAATTTTGAAAGCTCTCCGCCCGGGTTCGACGAACAGAAACTGTATCCTCTTCCACGGTCGACGGAGACGAATTAGGGCCTAACTACGTAATGACCGCCCGCCGCCGGATGGCCGGAGGGCTGTCACGCGATCGCAGCGAGCATTTCCCCGACGCGATGTTCTCCAACAATATTGTGAATCGCGACCGAGAATCTATCTCGCGGCTCGGAGCCTCGGCAAAAGCTTCCGCAAGGAACAAGAGAGTCTCCAATACCTTCCTCATCGTCGATCGAACGTGAGTTAACTCGCAATCGGTGGGATTATCGTTTCAGGGCACGCGAACTGTAGACTAACGTCCATGCAGAGTTTTTTTGCGTTAGAAGAGAAAAGTTTTATCTGGAGCATCGACGAGAGATGTAGAGGAAGAGAGAGAGAGAGAGAATGCGAAAGAGAGCGGATCGAAAATCAACGGTGTGGCTCCATTGCGGCCGGAGGAAAAAAACGATGGAAAATATCGGTTTTCCTACTGAAACGGAGAGACCTAGTGGAACAGTCGAAGCGGCCTTTTTTCTTCGCTGAAAAATTCTTCCTGGAGTGGAATCTCCAAGCGAAAAGATGCTGCAAAAACATGGACAGTTCTCATCAATTAGTCATTATTCGTCCTGAAGCCGTGGAATCACGACCGCGACGACGACAACAGGAAGGATCGAGTTTATTCGAATTCGATGATGCACGACCCGTAGCCGTCCTTTACTTGTATTTCCTGTTCTGCTCGGTGGATTTTTCATGTTGGTAACACGATCGTTGGCTTTACCGGAAACGCTAGCTTAATTCGAAACGATCCACCGGAACGCGGAAGGATCGGGTTCGTTTAAATTCGTATACGTTTCACGAACCTTTTTTCTGCGGGAGCTCGGGCGCGATCATTCGTCAACCTACGGCGCACAGTGGTCGATTTCCTCTAAAAGCGACAGAAAAATCATTATGACTTGGCAACAAAATGATACATCCTTCATTTATCATCGCAAAATGCGCGTATCATTTCTGTCAAATATTGAACTGTAACGTCATTATTGATTTTTAGATTTTGTTTTATTGTCATATCCATGAGGGTTGCCAAGCATACCATTGTTTATGGCTTTCGCATCTAAACTCACAAGGAGTCACAGCTATTTTTAGATTTTGCGGTTGCAGTAATAAGTACCACATTATATGCTACAAGAAAGAATTAATTCTAACACGATTTTTATTTATTATGTAACTTATAATGTATATATTATGTAACTATTCTGTTTTTAAACAACTAAGAGCATATTCATTTTGGTAGAAGAGAAACATAATGATAAAAATTGAAATAATTTTAGATTATTTCACGTTTTTCAATTATTAATAAAAATAAACGTATAAAACCTTACTATTTTATACTATACTACCGATTAGATTAAGCAATATTAAATCAAACTACGTAATAATTTTCCACTTAGAAAACAATTTGCTATTTTTTCATTTTGGTCGCAATTTCTGAGAGAATCAACCATTGTACTACGGCGTCCGACGAACGTCGGTTACTGTGTCCACAGTCTGGGCTTTTCATGGAATTAGAGAATTTTATCGGCGGCCGTAAAAGCTGTGCTACGCTGGATGCTCCTATCGAGCCGCGGGATATTGAAACTCCGTGAAAACGTTATTGCTTAGAGCCGCCTCGGGCCGAGTTATCGTCTAGTATCGACCTTTCCGCGATATTCTATACCCCGTATCCCTCTTCCCGTCTACAACGATTCTTCCCGCCTCTCGCAAAGTCCCCGGGGAAACAAAATCCTTGAACGTGAACTCGGTGGAACAGGTGCCAAGGATGGAGTCATTTCAGTCACGATTCGATCCGATCTCATCAGTGGAAATACGAGAGCGTTCTCCGCCGTAGAAAGAGTTATTAATTTTGTCGGGAGGTTAACATTTTCTCTAATTAAGTGGACGCGCGCCGATCAGCGAACGTGCAGTTTTCGCGCTAATGGTGTTCCCCGTTTGATAACTCGTTGCGCCGGTCGCCCAGTCGATTTCCTTGTTAATTGCATTCGCCGGGGTTCGGTTTCGCGAAACAATTTCGTGTTCGATTAATAATAACGCGGTCGTTGGCTCCCCCCCCCCCCTCTCTCTCTCTCTCTCTCTCCCCCACCTAGTCGCGTTGTCGGACGAAAGTGAACAGCTCGAGATTGTTTTTTCCAGCGAAACCGATTTCGATTCGGCGCGGACGAACACGCACAATTCGCCGGAAACGTTCGAGCGTGTAATGTAAACGTGCTCGGCGATGCTGCGGGAGCAGTGCAGGTGCACGCGGTACGTGTTGGCGTAGATTGGATAATGGTCGTTTAACGACGATACAGAACTCGGCGCGCGAAAGCGCTGGCAGCGGAACGCCCGCAAAGGGACGAAAGAAAAGGAATACAGGGACAAAGAAAGAATGGGCGGCTATCAACAGAGAACGAGAGTAGCGCGAGAATGTAGCGACACGCGTTCGCCCGTCCACATTCAAACCGCAGACTGAAATTTAAGTGTCGCTTTTATCGAGCTGGTCTCTTTCGACCATTCTTCGCGAAATCATCGTGAACAGCTGCCTTTCCGAACTCTCGATCGCACTGTTTCGATTAATGTTTCTAATTAACGATTCCTGGAACGCGACTGTACCTATAAAAAAACAATAAGAAGTTCACGTGATCGGTGTTGCAACGATAGTTGAACAACCGTTATTCAGGGGAGAATTTGTTGTAGTCCTTTGCCGATGGCCTTCACAGACAAGCCGAGGCACAATGTTAATTTTCAAATATGATTTATTTAGTGCTCACAACTCAAACACCTTTGTTATAAAGATGAACAAAAACAATAAGTATTACAATAATTACAGAAAAGTTAAGTTAAAGTATCGCATTTATAACAGAGCTTTTAGTGTCGAAAAGTGAGTTGCGACAGAAATTTAAAGAATCACAATCACCGTTAGCATTTTTACATATACGATTTAGGCAATTATTAGGTCGAGTCATAAATAATTTCTGTTTCTTTATCAGAAATTTATTTCATTTTTTAATTTATTTTTTGTTTTTATTATTTTATTTATTTGAAACCCTTATCTATTTAGTTTCTTTAGAAAGCAAGTGCTCGTTTGTTTTGGTGACTCATAATGGGTAGATGCGAACAATAGATTCTACCTAGCTGCATTAGAAATTACTTATTACTCGACCTAATACATTTTTCAAATGTAGTTCTATGAATCGGAGGAATAAAAAGAAAATGGTTTCGAATTTTTACGTTTTTTAATCGTAGAACATGAGAGGAGGTCATTAGCTGATTACGAATTCGTTCTTCGAAGGTAATTAATCCGCGATCTAATAATATATGGCTACTGTTATGGTCATGACAGTAAACAGACATTGATGTGTCTGTATAGTGAAAGGCCATTCTGAGAAATTGATGTTGTGCAATTTCAATGGATGTAATATGATTTTCAAAGTAGAATGACCATATGACAGATTCTAAAGTCGATCGGATAAAGATTTATAGAGGGTCGGAAAAGTATTAATTGAAAAATTCCTAGAGTTACGATCAATAAATTCAAGTTTTATATGTTGATTTGGAAATAATAGTAAAGTGGGTATATAGTTGTTCTTAATGAAAAATGAATAATAATATTAATAATCCCACATAAAATTCAGAAAAGTAGTTTCTCATTTCCTTATTTTTTGGGGCACGCAAAATTGTGTGCCGGACCTATCCTACTCACGCGTCGATCACGTGCCAAGTCTTCTTATCTACTCTTTCGTCTCGTTGGACGGACCATAGATCCGTTCGGATGCGTATTTTCTCGGGTCCATTTAAGCGATACGGTGGCTAAACACTTTCCCTCGTTGACGATGAATCGGGGAACGCTCACGATTTTCGGATCGAGCCCGAAAACGAAAAAAGCTGTGGGACAAAAGACGCAGTGGATCTTCACGGGGATCCTATTGCAGCTTCGGTTTGATAAAGTTCGGTCGTGCTAGCGCGAAACCGAGCTCAGCGCAGCTAGGCGCAGAGCGAGGCGACTGGCTGCCGCCGGCGTGATTCCGTGGGGTCGATACGACGGAATCGAGTCTAGGTACGCACACTCGAACACGTTCTAGTACTTATTGCGGAAAACACGTGCGAACAGGCTCGCAGGAAACTTCTTGAGGGCGAACCTTTCGACGAAGCCGCGGGGCTGCTGTGCAGCGTTTAACCCCTAACTGACGAGAGCCGCCTGAAAGTGTACCGCATTTTTCCCCCCTTCAACGTTAACATTTCTATTTGCAACGGAGATACTCTAACAAAACGCGTGGAGAACTTGCGGATGTAGTTCATAGGCTGGTACCAATTCAACTTTTGGTATTCAACTTTTCGTTGAATTCAATCAGAGAAAGCGATGATACTCGCGAACAATACTCGCAGTGGAAACGAAAGCAGACACGCGACGCGCGGTGTTCGATTTCTTTTTTTAAATGAAACGAAAATTCGCCGACGTTAGTATTGTTAAGTAAACTATTGATTTATTGACTTTTTACGAGAAGTTAGCAATTAGTTACGAAATCTAAGAATACAGAGGTTTGGAATGGATGTTATGTGCAAGATTAAATGAAAAAATAGCAGGATGAACCCAATTTCTTAAATTAACATGTTAAGTTTAATTAATACTGTATGTTTGTATAATATTTAAAGTGATGCGCCTCAAATTCTGTTCTAAAAGGTGCTATGGATGAGCAAACGTTTGTGAATATAACATGTTAATTTTTATGAGATTGTAGTAAAATATGAAATGTTGAAAAATATTTGACACATATTTTATTCTATCTGTAATGATGCATATCTAGGGGATGAAAGAAAAATAGCTTTTACTCTCAAAATCGAGAATAAAGGCCATATTTGTTAGGTATCTCATAAAATAGAGAGCGTTGAACAATAAATTTGATTCAAATGCATGTTTTGGACCGACAAATTTAATCACTGTAAAAATTTTCTGAAAAAGTTATTTGTTTAAATAATATTTTAAAAATAGACTTTTTTCAATTTTTCTTATTGTTTAGCTATTTTTTACTGCAATTCATTGTCATATAATAATGCTAAACCTACCGAGCCAGTCAAAATGATCAAGTCCAGATTTTGTCTTTTGGAAGTCTAGGAGTTACGAAGACTCTTCTACGGAAAACGATTGAATGAATTCCTTAATTTAAGTTATATAAAATATCATACGTTATACTAAAAATATCAGAAAGTCTAAATAAATTTAATCTTGTCATTCTTATGAAGTAAGCTATGTTAGTCATTCTTATAGCTCGATAGGTTTAATCGTAATCAACACCTTTTGTTTGGCCAATTGTTTGAGTAAATCATTTTTTAACGTATTAGCAATGATCTGATAAATATATTGTTTCACTAAAATTTGTTAAGTAATTGTATAACAAGTTGCAGTAATAAAATTGTGGAAAAATTTTCTATGTAATAAATAAATGAACATTATTTAAATTTTTTTCATCAAAAATGTTTTTATTCATCAATTGATAGATCTTCATATGCCCTTCAGCATTTTGACTGAGCATTAATTGTTATGTTAATCTATTACATCGTCCTGATTTTAGTAAGCTCCGCAAAACAAAAGGATATTAAAGAAATAATTGATTTCATATAACTTCTCGATTTTAATTCAATAAAATAAAATATAAATAATATTTATGTGAAGATCTTGAGATTGTGAGTGTAACATTCAAAAAGCCGAAAAAAATATTCATGGTTCTAGGTTGAAAATTAATTATAATAGTTTAGGAATTATTATTTCTTTGAGCTGTTCACCAGCGTTGGTAGGTCAAAAGTACTTCTTGGACAAGAAAGACACAATATGCTTTATGGCGAACAGAAACGTATAAATCGCATTTTACCTGTGAACGTTTACTCCAAAGAGTATTCTCGTTTATTGAATAAATAAATCAATTAATTTTATCTCACAGTCGCCTATAGAATCGGAAACTCTGCTTGATTCGATCGCACAACAGGTACGACAATTTCTTGACATGTTTTCATTACACCCGTTGCAATTTCGCGAGTACAACAGGATATATCGAGCCTGTGTTACTGCGCAAAAAATTACGAAAGTTCGAAATTTTATCGAATGGGGCGGCTAAATCTTGAAAGTCCTTGCGAAAGCCACGACGCACGGTTAACACCGAACTCGATGCAGCCGACTCCGTAGACATCTGGAATGATAAGCGGGAACGTTTGTCCGATGACCGATCGATCGGTCTTGTTCCATTATCGGGTTGTTCTGCGAAGCTCGTCCGAGATGCATCTGAATTGTAAAAATCGCGTTGCGTCGCTCGGCTCGATAGAAGAGAGCATTGTTACGTGTTTGGCTCGTTATTAAAAAGCCTCTCTGGGATATCCGAACGTATTCGAAGGTTCTGTTTCTGTTTGCCTCGGCATAATCGGCGCAGATAACGAGCCGGCATCGGTGCTCCAGATGGAGCTCCATCGTTATCGGAAACATCCCTGCTCTCCTTTCGCCCAGTCTCCTTTCGAGCGTTGTCCGTTCTTGGAACGCTCTCAATAGGGCCTAATCACTGAGACACAGATACCTTTTAGACCCTCAGAAGATTTTGTGAAGTTTGCGTCCGACCAATACATCGGCATCGACGATACGTGTTACAGATTCATAACTTCTCAACTAATCCATTTCCGACCTAAGACGCTTAATATTTTTTAAAGAACATACAAAGATGTATTGTTTAAAAAATGCATTAAGAGTTGGAATGAATGTGAAGTGAAAATTTTGGATAGTATTAAAATCTATGTTCCTTTATTTGTTTTTTGAAATACAATAAGCTACGAAATTTAGATTTCAGTTGTTTCACTTTTGTCCAATGCTGGTAACACTGACGCCGCGCAGTGGTTTATCAATCACACTTAAATTATTTTAGCGTAGTTTCAAGGTTTAAAAGGAAAGTATAGTAGGTTGTTGAATTTCTCTCGACAGCAGCTAAAGTATTATCGACTGAAAAAAGTATTAACATATAAGAAATCGAGGTACCCAATGCATTTTCTAAAAACCAATCGCTTTCGGAAGTTTTTATATTCTAATATGTATAAAAAGTAATATCGACTAACTTTTGTTGGAAACATTCTTTTACCAAATCATTACAAATGTTTGAAAAATCTTGGTTTCTTTTGAAATTGGATAAGAGTGTTCAGTGCGCAGCAAATCTGCAAAAAACTACACTTCTCTACGTGTCCTCCTTAACAACATTCGAAGCTTTCATATAAAAGAAGTTCTACATTAAATATTTTTAAACATTCTTTCATAAGCGTTATTAAAGCTTAAATATTCAAAAACCTAACATTCTAACTATATAAACTAAAAAATGCTTTTGACACGCTAAACAGTTGAAATATATTTACTTACATGCAAATAAATTACAAGTATAATACAAGAACTTACAAATATCAAGTGTACAAATAGTTTTAATGTTAATTTCACATTTTTTACTGTAAAACGCTGTACCTACTCACAGAATTATATGAGGTTGGTGATATTTTTGATTATACCAAGAAGTTTTCAATGCATAGGAAAACAATTTGTGTTCAAATATGAAAGTATGATACCGCGCGCCGTAGCGCGACGAGTCGAATCTGATCGCTGGTTTACAAGAAAAAACGCCCGACGGGGGATGAGAGAAAAGGAAGTAATCGGAAAGAGTGTGGTCCGTTGAGGTCGACGAACCGTTCGAATCGGTGAATCGATTCGAGAGACGAATCTCATTTTCGCCCGGGCTGGATTGAAGTGTCGCTCGTCGGTCGTAGTTTGTCGCTGGTAGTTCGTCGCACGTCGGTCGAAACGTTGAAACGAGAGGACTGGCTCTCGCGTTCACAATGGAGCTGCACGATGCACATGCTCCCCTTTATCCGTCGGCCATGCGTTCATTGTGTGCAGTCGCGACGCGACTCGACTCAACTCGACTCGGTTTCTCGCCTGTTCCGGTGACGTTCTTGTAACTTTACGCAGCGTGACCGAGCACATACTCCGCGCATTCTCGTGAACGCGAACAGGAGCAGGAGAAACTCATCGACTACAGTCAGGATCGTGTGTCTCATTCAGAAAACCGTGCGACCACGGGACTTGGACTTCCGAGTTATACTTTTCCAGTTGGTCGTTACACTGTCCCCCTCTTCCCTCTTTTTCCTCTGGCAATTGTCTCGCGTTCGACGAACGAACTCGCGGGACCAAAGAAAAACTACCGCCGTTTCTCGGAAAATCGCTCCGAGTTTTCCAGGATCCTCGCTTTCATGAATGGGTGCGATCCGCGTTAATCGCTTCCCGAAGGATCAAGGCCGAAACACATGGTCAGATATGCTTTCAGTGATTCGATCAAACCGAAAAAGTACTTTAGTCTTTTGTTCCAGCATCGGTCCATCACTGATCATATTTACAACAATCACGCAGAGAAAGTTTATGCAATATAATATTTATTTATATTGTTCATTTCTTTACATTAGATACATAGTTATTATCATGGGATTTATTTTATTGTAACCCACGGGCATCGTATGTGAGCCGGGGATCATGTTTTAATAAATAAAAAAATTCATATTCGCTTAAAAAACACGTTTTTAAGCAATTAAATGTAAATGTTATTGTATGATTCATTTACATGTAGACTGAAATTAAAAAGTAGCAGCAGCCATCGACACGAACAATAAACCCTTTGATGTGCAAATAGTTCAGCCAGTTTATGGTACGAACGACAGCAAAACGGTTTTTAAGAAAACCGTTTTTAACGCATACAGTTCAGTGTTTTAATTAAAACGTGTCCCTTTTCTTCAGAATCTTTCGTTTTCGATTTGTTATACTGTTTATCTTCATTGATAAGTGTAGCCGTGACAGCTAATTTTTCAGTCGTCGAATCAGATGCCATTTTCTCAAAAATTCAACGACGTTGTAATTTGTTTGTGTTGAATTTATCATATAAATATGTAAAAATTATCTCCTATATTTTTTTCCAACTGTGCAGCCCTCGATTTTTAATTGTTTTTAACTTAATTTTAATTGTTAATAACTCGTTAACAAAGCCGCGGATTGCATTTCGGCAAACGAAAAAGTTACTTGAAATAGCCTCAGCTACCCCCCATTTCCCGGAGTTACAATAATTGAGAAACACCCTGTATATAACACCAACTGCAACAAGCAATATAACTCTGTTTCTGAGTTGTAGATTGCCGTTAATGAAGCATGCCCATCTATCGAAGTAGACAAAAATGGCAATTATACTACCTATTGTTTACGAAATAGAAATTTTTCAATTTTTATAAAATACATTAATAAATAAATAAACATTATTTATGAATGCAACTATGTTCATCGTTTATTTTATTAATCCTAATATTAATGTCACCAAAATATTAAGTGGCTTTTTTCGACGGCAGCAGTGTGCTTCGAACCATAGTAAGGGAGATCGCAGACGGCTGTAACACTTTGATTTTAGAACACAATTACGTATCAACTATTGTATTTACAACGACAATTATGATACGAATCTCTTACCTACATATCGAAAATTATTCAGTTATAGTAGTGTTGTTGTGCATTAAAGAAGATTTAAGTTATTAATAAAATATGGGAAGCTGGTAAAATGGCTGTAATGACCAGTTAAGAAGTTTAATTACTTAAAAGTTTAATTATGGTATTAAATTCTAGCAATTTCAAATTTATTAGTAAATCTTATGATTGTAGGTGCTTTTTTAAATTATATGATGAAGAAACTTGAGCGCAGAAATCGTTTACAATCATCCACAACCGCACTTTCAAACTTTAAATGTGAATTGCTATTTATAACATGCTTATTGATTGCAAAGTGACTATCAGTATTTCTTTATAACATACGAAATTAGAGATTTCAAATAAGAAAGAAGAATATATTTGTATCGCAATTTTAATGCAGTAAAGAGAGTTAATTTTTATGTACCGAAAATTTATTTTCTTCTTTTACGGAAATGTATATTTCGTATTTAACTATGTATAATAAACAAGTGTGTTCCATATATTATATGTCTGAACCGTGTAATAGTATCTAACATATCTGAGATATTTAACATGTTACAATCGCCCATGTGTCATTACGGTGATCAGTATCCCCTAATCTATCGAATCGGAGGATCGTTTGCAGCGCCCCTTCGCATCCGTTCGCGTCGCCCGGAAAACGGGTTGACCGCGAACGAGATTCGCGAGAAAGAATATTTACGATTCCGCTCGAATGCGTTCCAAGTAGGTTGCACACCCTGCACAGCGCACCGTGCGCTGTGCCACGCTGCCTTTTGACCCACTTCGAAGCTCGCGCAAGCTCTCTCGTAACCTTAAAACGCCGCAGCTATTCCAGCCTATGCTTCTAATACAGCTTCGCACTCGCTCGATCGCATCGTTTCGCCGTTTCGTCGCGAGAATTCCCGATTTTTCCCTCCCGTCCTCGCCAGCTTTCTCTGTCTCTTCCTCGAGCGGAAAATCGTTTTTCTTTTATTTCATGGAATCTGTGGTGGATCTTGCACAATGAGTTTACTACAGAAGCAGTTTCATTCCGAGTGTGTCTGTCCATGACGCGCGTTCAGTGATCAGACGAAATATTAATTAGTCAATATTAATTAATGTTTGACATCAAGTTCACGGACTGAGCCAATTTAACTCATTTAAAATTTCATTGCTATGTATAACCTAAATAATATTTCTTAAATACATACGATAGTTTTTAGTTACGTAATAAAATATATGTAAATATTAATTCATTTACTTAGCTAATCCCTTCATTCCTTATTGTCGAATAAATTTTTACGGTTATGAGCCAATTTGATTCATAAAATGATCTAACAGTTAATCAATTTAATGAAAACTTATCTACCTATCTGCTTTCTTTCATCATTCCGATTTATATATCGCGTGCGAACAAAGCATCTTTAGTGAATAATATAATTTTTAAAATGTAATTTTTTGCAACAAAAATTTGATCCCCTAGGATAATTTTGATATTGATATTTATTTCACATCTAATTATGTAGGATTGCTACTATTAAAACAAAATAAACAATTTCGTCTGCAAAGGAGAATTTTTAGCAATAAAAACATTGATAGAATTAGGGGAACACCAATTAGATAATAAATCGAGCACAATGAATATGGAATTATGTTATAACGAAATTGAAATGAAGGAGGAAACCAATATGATTGTATTTTCGAGCAGTGAAGATGAAGATATTCGTTTCATGTCCCGTTCACTGCACAAATCGATTAACTCCACTTTTTGAAAAATCTTACACTTAAATGTCAAAGCACTTCTGCTATAGTCATAACTTTTTTTATATTTATAATAACATTGCCTAATGATTAAGATTAACGTTATTAAACGACAAAAATTTGTTGACCACTGAATAATAAATTATTTATTTCAGTCATTACTTTTATTAACCCCGTACTCTATTGTAAATCGTTGTAATAATGTAGCTCAAATGCACTAGCGAGTCAGGAATGATAACGGTGAATTTTTTAGTGCCATACTGTCATAATTTAACTAAAACGAATTAGTCAGTCACAGAATCAAGTACTTGTGAAGTAAATTCAATTATTATTAAGAATAAAGTATAATTTGGTACATTTTAACTTCTATTGTTAAGTATAATTAATTATTAACAAGAATAAAGTTTAATTTGGTATATTTTAACTTCCACTGTGAAGTAAAATTAATTATTAACAAAAATAAAGTTTAATTTGGTATATTTTAATTTCTATTACGAAGCCAAATTAATTATTAACAAGAATAAAGTTTAATTCGATACATTTTAATTTTTACTGTGTACTTTTACCAGGTTTATAGGACTATAGGAATCTATTTTTTCAGCCTTTTCACCATCACTTCCAGATTGTATTTTGGTTTGAATTATTATAAACAGTTATTTTAATTTGACAGTGCTTTTAAAAAAATAAAATTATACCCTTATAATCGAGATGAGTAAAACTAATAATAATGTGGACATGCAAAATAATGAATCATCTGATGGTTCATCGATACGATTTATCAACAAATAATATTATATTATTACAGAACCACTACTATTGGAAAATCTGTAATAAAAATATCTTATAATTCTCTTTTCCTGTGTTAAATAACTTAAAAATTTAAACACTGAATGTAAACTTATTACTTTCTTCACTTGCCAAATCGATTAACTCTTACAGTAACGTAAAAAACATTAATATTATTAATGATTACGTTTTGGCTACTCTTGTTTATAAATTTTATATACTATTAGATGAAAGTTACATTTGTATTTATGCATTCTATAATATTTATTTGAATTTAAATTATAAAGGGAATTTTAAAAAACAATATATTATGTCATGATATTTCTCCACTTTTTGTTTCATGGAGTTAATCAATTTGTGCAGTGAACGGCTCATACGTCTCCTACCAAAAAAGAGCCAAATTTGTTTCTAATTCTATAATTCCCGTTATACAACGTAAGAAATGTTTCCAATGAAGCTTCTAATAATAAATTTTTCATTTAAATTAATTTGGAACTGTCTTTTTTTTTGCAAAAACTTCAGTTTTGTTGTATGAATCAAATTGGCTCGCTTCAGTAAAAATATCTATACAATCAAGATCCGCAAAACTAATGTCAAAAAGAACTTCTCCAGAATCTGTCAGATGAGATTTGAGGAGGAGAGTAGATGTCTTCGCGGTATCGAGACTGGTACCTTGCGCGACGCGAGCTGAATGTTAAATCTTGATACGAAAACGATTCTCGTCGGTTACAATCTCCTCGTTTTTCGGAGCCCCGAAAGTGATCCGAATACGAAGCGAATCAAGGAACGCCCTTGCGTCTGCGATACACATGTGCATGTGCGATGCGATTCGAAAGCTTTCGATCATTCGATGATCCACCTTACTCACTGCGCAGGATATGTTAATTGCTGTCGAATCTCATGAATCTCGAACAACTCGTAACTTACCGCCGACATCTAGCAGATTTCTAACAAACTCGCAACCGCGTCCTTTCGACTGCTCGGAAACGCGATACTGTGTATCGTTTTCTCGATCCTGGCAATTAACTCTCCTCGATGCGTTGCAATTACCGCCGTCGACCTCCAAGTCCAACGCGAAACACTCGATCTTCTATCGCGAACAAAGATCTATGCCCATTAGTCTTTTTCTCTGGCGTTTCTTTTCCAATAGAATTCTAGTCGCGGCAATCCGCAATGGACTACAAAACCATTTGGCGTAACCAAAATTTTAGCATTATTACAAATGTTTAGATTATATTATAGTAAGCCATTAAACTCGTCTTGACACAAACTATGATATTATGAAGTGAAAAATATACATATATTAATATTGGAAAAAATCGAAATGACTTCAATTATTTGTAACAAAAATTGTTTCTAAAATTTCATGTATTTAAATATGTAGAGAAATAAATATCGATGAACTTTTGTTGGAAACGTTTTGCTACCACATTATCGGATACATGCACCTTAGTGCATATACTAATGGCTACACCTTTGTGAGTTATGTGAATGACAAGTTTCGTTTTAATTTCCGACTATTGTTCTCTGCGTGATGTCCCTGCGTATATAATTATTTAAACTGATTAACATTTTGGATTTTGAATCTTTGAAGGATTATCGATAAATGTACACTAAAGATTTTTTGAAATTCAATATCTCAAACGTTCCATTTTAGACGCGGATTTGCGACGCCTACTGTGCGTTCGCGTGAAGAACCCAACCATTTCACTTGAAAAATTTTGGTTCGATACGCGTTTCCAGGAAGTTAGCGGTTCAACTTCGGACCAAAACTGCTAGAAATGCTGGCCCAGACGTTCGAACGGCAGAGACGATGTCCTCGGTCGGATCTTGCGACCCAAAAGAGTTCAGAAGACCGAGTAAATCAATGCCGACACGCTCGTATTTCATTTCGCACTTGATCGCGGTTCGTGACTGCGGCTCGGCTGGCTTTCTGTTGGCTCGAGTGCTCCAGAAATCGTTTCGATCAGTTTCATTCGAGTCTCTTTAAATCCACGCTTAGGTCTGGAACAACACTATCTCGCCGTTCCTGGTTCACTCTCAATCTCAATTTGGTATCGGCACTATAAAATCCTGTTGTGTTCACATTGCTGTGCCAATATCGTGCCGTTCTTCTCGATTCGATCAAATACACTGCATATGCAGGGTATCCCATCTGAAGGAGGCCACGTAAATATCTGTTATTTTCGAAAATATTAAGAAACTTTATCAATAATCGTTGTTTAGTTTAGGGAGATCTATAAATATAGCGGTAATAGCAATTTTGCAGCTTGAAATAATTTCAGGGATTTCAAGGTCACCTTCACGTTTTTAATTATAAGTATATATCTTTGTATACAATAATTAATGCAACTCAACGTTTTCTATGAAAAAAGGTAACTACCTATGTCGAAAAATTATTACCTTTCCAGATATTTTAACTGTACTTCTGTTCATTAGTTGTACCTAATATTGTAACAGCTGTGAATTACTTGGTAAATTGTTGTAGACTGATGACTAATGCACAATTAAAATAGATAATATTAATAATGATGATTATTATTATCATTATTATAAAGTGTAATTTCATCAGAAAGTAACGTTAAAGATTTGTTAAACTAATATCATTTGAATTTTGTTGCATAATTAACGTGTATATAAGTTACCGAGAAGTTCCAAATGCATTCTCTAAATTTTTATAATAGACCAGGTAAAAAAGTGAAGAAGCAACAGCTTTTTTAATATTCTTCTTATTTAAAGTAATGGCAAAATTAAAATAAAAATAGTTTAGTCATTGTGGAGTGAACTAATCCCTTTAACGATTAGAGAATAATTCAAATCATTTCGACCAGTTTTAAGAAAATTATACCATTGTTGACTCAGTGTTGACTCAGTTTTGCTCTCTACTATATGTATATGTCGAATCAATCGATCATTATAAGTAGATGTTAATTTTGTTTGTGAAAACTGTTACAAGAAAGTTAGACGTACAATTAATTGATATCGGCGTCTGAACGTGGTCTTGGAGGGGAACGGATTGTTTAGGAAACGAAAATGTTTTGAAGTTCAATGGGGGATGTAACATAAGTTGGCACTTTCCTGAGTTTTACGAAATAAACCCGATCATCCGAGAAGAAACCCCGAATTATCCAATGATAATACACAAGAATTTGCTAAAACTGATTCTCCGACATATGTGATATGTTATATTATATTTGAAATATTAGGTCTACCGGAAAGTTCTGTCCGCGAAGTGTAGGAATATAATCATTTTTTCGTACATTTAATGATATTTATTATACAATTTAATTTCGATACCTATGGCCTTTAGCCAGCGTGATGGCAATTTGTAAATAACATTTCTAAAAAAATATATGTCTCAAATGAGCATATACATACTTATTAAAACTCGATATGACATTATCCGACAAAATTTTCCGGTAGACCTAATACAGTGTATAATATGTATACTGTGTATGCACAGTAATGCTACTAATAATCCCAATATGATCTTCATAACTTATTAAACAAGAAAAAACTATGAATATAGTATGAAGCAATAAACAGTGCAGGATATGTTGATGATGAACCGACTGAAATGAAGTACTGTGTACATTACATATTGCTGTCCACGTTGTAACAACCCCGTCTTGCATTAATAAAATAGTCTCTGATTTTAATCGGAGCCAGACCATGACTAGCTTTAATGTCTTTGATGCGTCCACGTTGTCGTAGACAGCGTTTCTACCGATTGAACTTGCCCATCCGCGCGTCGGATTCATTGAGAAAGCCGACATGATCGCGAGAGGTCTTTAAAACCGATTCGTCTTGGTTCGCGGTCCTGCTTCGTCGCGCATGATAAACGAGCGCTGCAATTACATGTAGCAATTATCGTAAAGCATCGTTGCTCTGTGCCAAGAGAAGACCACCTCCGGTTCTATCCTCGTGCCCCGCCGCTCGCATTGTCTCATGCTGGCAGAATACCAATGAATCGTCTCATGTTTCGCATCGGGACAGGTCGAACTGAGCGAACGAAAAAAGAGTTCACGTTGTTGCATACACTGCTATCGCGTTTAGCTAGGTAACTAGGGGGCGGTAGAATTAATCAGGATTTTGCTCGCTCCCCCCACCCCCTCCCTTTCTCTCCTCTCTTATGCGCTCGCTCAAACAATTTATTGGACAGGTAATCGGACAAATATTAATCATAATTCAGAGTTCCCGGTTCGATTGCATACCGATCGAATATGCTAAATGCCGTGAAGGAAAACGGCGTAAAAGTCGATTTCATTTAACTCGCATGCTGGCCACGGCAAGCGAATAGAATGCTCGGAATGTTAATCGTTTAATGGACGTATAATCGGTTAATGGGAGCCTGCGTCAAACAGAGATCGCTCGTTCTTCCTATTTTCGTCCGCCCGCGGCGCCGTTCGAAATCCGATTCTTTCTTGAGTGAGTCGGCCTCTTCGCATAATACGCGATGGACCAAATCAAACGGGGAATGTCGAAACATCGAGGCATAGAAGCTCGAAACCGAAAGGAGGGGAGGAGAACGCACCCGCGGAGGGATAATAAATTGAATGCGCAGGGCGTGGAATGATAAATGGTGACGACCAGCAGCATGGTGTATGAGGAGATAGTCGGGATACGGGGCAGCTGACCCCAGCCACCGCGCACGCTTTTCACGCGCGAGATGCCCCACAACTTGAACTCCGCTTCCGCCAACACCGTCAACACCAACACGGCTCCGAATCATCAGGCCTACGCGCACCATCCTTATCACCGGCCCAACGGAGATGGACTCCAGCCAGAGGTATATTCGACCCCGAAACTTCTCTTTGTTGACAGGCTCGAGGCCATCGACCTTTCAAAAGTCGATCCACAGATGCCGTCGTTCCATTCTTCTCCATAATTATTACTAGATCTACACTGTCGAGCATATAGTAGAGAAATGTATACAAGGTGCCCCATTCAACTAGCGTGTGTAAAACATCTCGTTGATACGTGATTTGAAAATAACAATAAACTGGCAGTCAAATAACACTACTAGTTTTTCTATATGAGAATATTTTCAAGGTTATCTTAAGATCGCCTTCCTTTTTTTATCATAAAACTATATTTTTTATTTCAAAATCATATACTACGTAAAAAGTGCATAACGTTAGAGTTATACATCTCTACCAGATTTTAAACTCTTTACACCCCAAGTAGTTTAATTCAAAATTCGAAACACTTTTACCGACTTATAGAATTTATCAACACATTGTGACTCATACAATATTTATTTTTTTATTATTAAACTAGTATGATAATCTCCAAATTATCGCAAAATATAATACAACAATTTTTAGTGGTATCTTAGAGTTGTCACTCGAGTGAAAGGGGTTGAATACACCTATAAACAAAGATAATGTAGAAATGCTTTTGAAACGTAATGTAACAATTTTTACTGGTACATCAGAGTACAAAGTCTTTAAATTGCTATGTACAAAAGAAAGTAGTGTGTTTATAAAAAGTGAACAACTTTTTCATTTTTAACTTCCGTAAAATCAAGTGTAAAAAAAATGAGAATTTTCGTAAACCTTCAGAATCTAGGTTAGAGGAGTTTGTGCTATATTTCCTATTGTTTTCGTGGTTGATCTCAGAAAGAACCGGTGGAGTTCGATACGTCGCACCTACGAGGCGCGCCGGCCGAGGTCGAGGCCCTGGTGCACAACATCAAAGAGGTGGCGCAGCAATTTCTCTACCACTGGAGAACGTTCCCGATCGTGCTTCCGCCGCCGCTGTCCACCTGCACGGAACCAGAAGACACGCTCGCCAGGAAGAAGCACCACCTAAGAGATTTGTTCGTCGCGCCCAGCTTCGACGAGCTGGACTCGGTCGCCGTGGACAGCAAGGGCGAGCCTAGGAGACTGACCAAGAAACAGCTGGAGAGCATCAGCAAACGGGGGTAGGTTCCATTCGCCACGGCTTTGCGTTTCTTGCGTCTTCCTTTTACCGCGCGGGCTGGAATCGGATGTATTCGACTCCCACCCCGCGTCCTCGATCCACAAGTTGCACAATCGTCAGGGATTCCCTATTGCTCGCGGTCGAAATCTTTCTCTCTCGCTGCAACCAGCCAATGGATCAGCGATCCATCTTCCTCGGAGTCCCTTGAGAAACGCTTTCCAAACACGATACCAGTAGCGAGCGTATTCCGTAGAGTTAGAGATTAGCGATTCCGATCCAGGTAATACCGCACAGGTATGTAGACGCTTCACGATAGAAGATTGCAGATACGAATAGATCGAAGCTGTAGCACCGTGAACGCTCTAGTGTCTCTCTTGTTTCAAGGTGTACGTCGCGCGCTGTAGCCGTAGTTAGTTAGCGTGTAAAAGGGAAGAGGGTCGAAAAAGGAAGCATCCCGACCGTGTCGAATCGCCCGATTATCCCTCCACCTGCGTCCCTACGAAAAATAGGGGTATCTCGTTCCCGCGATTCTGTGCAACACGGATATTCTAACAATTTTTGTAAAGCTTTCAGAAGGAGAAGTACGGAAAACCGAAGAAGCTGAATGCCACTCAATTGGAGAGCATTCGAAGATGCGGGTATGTCATGCATCAGCGTCTCACAATATTCACCGAACGACGAATCGATAGTCTCTTTCGTGGCAGTGACTTAGAGACTGGAATCATTCGTTCTCGTGACGTGACCTCTGACGACGGACGCCACGTGTTCCCTACGACAAAACTAATTAACGGAATTCTCGCACTGAAAACAACCCTACGAGATAGCATGATCGTTGTTGTGATATCTTGCACCGCACACCTGACTCGTCTCTCACAGAGCGTAAAAATCCGAGGCATCGCTGAACTATACGACAATCCCGTATAATAGCGGACCGTTGAACAGTGGCTCTACTTATCGCAACGAGTTGCACTTTTTACCCTTGGTGCTAAATGGAAAGAATTAAGCATCGGCCACCTTCGTCTGCAAAAATCCACTGTTGAACGTCGTGCTACACAAGGTTTTAGGATGTATGCTAGATAGAGTTCACGCAGCTTGCCGCAATACTTTTATTTTCATGGCTGATTTTGCTGTACATAATGGTTCGCCGAATCCCTTTCCTTTTCGTAGCCTTTTAGCTTTGTAGCCTTTGTAATCTGTTCGATTGGTTTTGGTTCTACGAAAGAGGATAGACAAGGATCCGTAGATTAGCGTTACACATCACGGGGAAGAACCGCACTATAACGTTACGGGAAAGGAAACACGTTCCCAACTTATTCGTCCCTGTCTTTCCATCTCTCGCTCTCTTTATCCAGAAAATCCCCCAAAAGAAAGAAAGAAAGAAAGAAAGAAAGAAAGAAAACATAAAACCACTCATGTATGTGAATGTTGTTCCGTTTACGACTATAGAAAACCAGTAGATTCGTGTCGCTTCTTCATCCTGATATTGATCAACTTAACGATCAATTCGTTTTTCAGGGAATTCGAGGTCGATTCGATCAACTTCGCGGGACAGACTCATCGATGGAGATTGAGCGGATTGCTGCAGCGTGGACGCGACAGGAGACGGGATGCTCTGCTTCGAGATCTTGCTCTGGCGACCAGGTTCATCGTGGTCACGGCGAAAGCCAGGCTTGTATCACACTGTTTCAGCGTTTCGCAGTCCCTGAAGGCGTTCTTGACTGGACTGTTGCGACTTCTTGGTAACTAGGAACTTTGATATCCTATAAGCTCATGATCGTCCTTGGAAAATAATGTAGTTTGTTCTTCTTTAGACATTATCATTGGTGTACCGTCGCTTCAGGCGCACAATCTGGATGCAAAAATCAGGGAAGAACGTTGTCGCTACTTGGTCGCCGAGTTGGTGTGTAGGGTAAGTTTCGGAGCAATCGCTGATCATCGCTACAAATCCAATGAAATTATTTAAATATTATCATCTCAGCCGGAGTATGAAGACTCGCTTGAACTGCTATGCGGATTCGTCCGGAAACAGCTTCGGCGGGCAACTATGGAGAAGTTCGAGGTGGAGAGGGAATTGTCACAACTATTACCGATCCCGGTTCCTTTTGTATTCGGAACACCTGGTGGAGCGGTGGTTGACCTTAGATTATTTAGCAGAGACACTATCAGAAAAGCTTTACCGATTCTAGTTGCTATTTCGGAGAGAGAGACACGAGGCTGGTTTCTGCATTTCAGAGAAAGACTGATATCGGAGTTGAGAGCTCGAAAAAAGCCGGACGAAGAGATCGAAAAAGTATGTGTCTTTTGATTGAATCTCCTTCTACTTCGTCTTCGTTCTGACAAATTCTCTTCGGTTCGCAGGAGGTCAACGAAGCGGTTATGCGTGAGTACCTGCAAAGGGTTTTCTCGAATATTTTGTCGCATCCAGACATACTCGACCTTGGAAACGGAATTGCTCAGCTTCTGGTGCAACAGGCGCAATCGGTCGTGCTGATGCACCGAGCGGTAGAAACGGTACAACGACAATTACTGCAGACCAAGGAATCGCTAAGACGTCATATCGAAAACGAACACCCGGTACTCTCGCGAATAGAGCCTTGGATGCGGGATAGAATGAGAGAGGTAGAGGAAAAGTTCATAGAAGACTGTGAATGGAGTGCTCATGAGGAAGCTCTGACTCTCTGTACCAATCAGAATCTACAACAGACGGTCTACTTTCTTAATCGCGATTTAACTTTTATGAAAGAGGTATCTAGAACTATCCGCGTATCGCCGTAATAGTAACGTTTCTTTCTTGCGAAGAGAATACCAATGGTGCACCTTTACTTTTTCAGAGGGAACCAGTTTTATTGAAAGAACTACGAAAAGTTAAAACGCCAACAAGAAGCTTCCAATGGCCGACTCAAATATGGCTTCCAAAGAATTGGATCGTCAGGCGTAATTTCCAAGGCCAGTCAGAAATTATACCAACGGTGCTGAGCAACACACCAACGTCTATTACAACTCCCCGCGCAGATCCAAGTCAACCAGTCTTTTTAGTCGAAAGAGAAATACTGCACACGACTACGACAAGGTATGCTACTTTTAGATCAGGATTACTAGACCAACACAACTTTTTTAACGCACAATGATATATGAAATCAGGTGGCCTATGTGGCGTTGGATAAACTACGTAGCCAGGACATGGTGTTGGACTTGGAACGCTATGTTCCTGTTGGGCGTTGCAGTGCCGTGGTGTAGTCCGGTCTCCATTAGAGCCTTGTTGCTCGTACAACCGTTTACCCCTGATCTAGAATTAAGTCAGCTGAACGGCACCTTATTTCCCAGAAAGTCTTCTCAAATGCCCACTCTTTGTTCTCGGTTGATCGCACTTTGGCGACACATTAGCAAAAGTCGGACGCACTTTGAAACAGAACCAGATACCGGTAAGTTGAATTCATAGATGCATATATTTCCTGACGATTGATCGGCGATAATTAAACTTTAAGAAACTATACACTCTCTGATAATGGTTTCGTTTAACAGGATTTATTGGCAAAGGAATGACAAGGCATCTGAATAGGCTATGGAACTACGGCGTTAAGGGACTGCTAGGAACACTTGTAATATTATTTGTTTTTCCTGTTGTTTGTATACTAACGAGTCTGGGATCACTTCTTGTTGCACTCACCGCGGTTTTATGGTTCGTTGACAATCCGATCTTCAATAATCTACGCTCGCTTGTTCAAAAAATTAATAATTTTTTAAAAATTGTTTTAGGATGCCTGTAATTACCATGGCACTGCACGCGTTCATGGCGCTTATCATGGATCTTGATAGCCCAGAACCAAGTAGAAATCGATACTTAGTCATTATGGAGGCGTTAGTTTGGAATATCGGCATTCAAGGATGTCTACAACCAGTCGCAGCGTTAATCGTAGCTCTTCTTTTCTGTCCCATTATTTCTTTCCTGATACTTACAGGTATTGTGCAACAATTTAGCTCCAAGTACTATATAGTCGCACAGTGTCTATAAATTCTGTTGTTTTGTTTCGGTTAGTTTCTGTGATACGTTACTGGATTAGAGTGTTCTGGGACACGGTTATGTTTCATTTAGTAATAAAGAACAGGGGTCGCATACCTGCCAGCGATAGCTTTGTAGTGAAACGAATAGCCGGACCAGGATTGACATCCGATTACTATTATCAAGTACGTAATCATATCCTATGAATCCAAATTAATCGAAAGATCAACTTGTTGACTGTTTTCTTCTTCCCGATTTTAGATCAAACCAGAACAAGCGCTAGCTGCTTTCGAAGCAAAACTAGAGATGGACGAATTGCTGGCCTTCCAACAGGAGACAGAACGATTGATTACTCAACCGCAGAGAGACTTCACGCAATTCGTCGAAGCTTGTTTTGGCCCGTTCGCCGCTAGTCTAGCTAAAACAAAGGATCCGTACAGATCGCTCGAAAAGGAAGCCAAAGATCTAATTGCTGTATTACATGAAAAACTAGATAGACGTAGAAAAAATTTGCAAACAGGTCTCGGAATGGTTGTGAGAAGCAAGATAAAGCTGACTACTTTCGACCTGAAGGTAATTGCCAGTGTCTAAAATGTTTTCGTTTTCTGACATTGCATTCAGAATTGAAGCCATTTTTTCGCAATGGTACAGGTAGTGATACAACAGGGAGCACTCATGTTAGAACGCCTCTATCCTACTCACGTGTTCGCGAGATTGTCAGGAAACGAGGAAGATTTTTGGGAAAATAAAGGGTTAAGCGTCGGCGACTGGGCTGGTCTGGCTGGCCTGATGTACGCGGACATTTTCAGTTTAAACTTCCTCCAGCCTCTTGATGATGCGGACACCAAGTTCCGCCTGGAACCGCACCCGGGGGTTGATCTCTCGCGTTACACCGACATGGTTCACAGTACTGAACTCGGCGGCACAAATGGCCCGGACTTGCTAGGAGCAGTTTACGCCCCACGCGGAAATATACAAGTTTACAGCCCTTACTTGGAAGTCTCAGCGTTTAATCCACGTGCTAAGCAAACCAGCAATAGCAGAAAATCTGAGAAACGAAGGTAAATAAAACAGAAGATCTAGAAAGTAAGACGTCAGAGTTTTTGAAGTATCTACACAAATACATGCTTTGTTTCACAGTGATACTGGGGGGCTTTTAACGTCAACAAGAAGCAAACGGCGAGCAACCTCAACAAACGGTATCACAGAAGCACGTTGGCAGCCATGGAAACGTCAGATTCGTCCTTACAGCGCGGAAAAACTGCAAATCCCTCTTCCCATCCCTCATCCAGCGCATATAGCTGTTACCATTCACAATCGCGACTCCGAAAATCCGATTCCACTGGATTCAGAGTTGTGTCAGAACATACTGAGAGCGATCGAAGAATCGCCCGGTGAAATGTCCACAGAGTATGTTAGCCGCTACAGAGGAGCAGCAGATTCCAGCTTCGACTCTGTAGCATCACAGTCCTCAGTTTCCATTGAGACTGGTTTGGACAAGGACAACGACACGCAAGAGACCACTAACACTGAGAAGGAGAGCGAAACTTACCACTGGACGTTATCGAATTGGGGAGGTGGTATAACCAGAAGAAGAAATAATTCTGGTTCTATAAAAGTCGATTTAGCATCCCCGGAAGATGTTACTCTGGACACGGATACTACCAGAGTAGTGTTCAGTACCTACGGGACAACTGTTTAAGTTTAAATCAATATTATATCAGGTAAATAATATATTATAGAAATTATATATAATAGGTGCGAATAGAAGACAACTGCAGATAAGACGGAAACCGATATAATAGCGTAAGTTACGATCTTTCTATTCATATAATTTTATAAATTTGCATTTATTTATTTGACTACAAAGTAGATTAAGTACACGTTTTGTCGTTGCAAATTGAATTTACTGAAACTTTTTTGTATGTGTATATTTTCAACAAGGTCATAAGGCATATAATACTCTCGTGAATTTGATTTAATTATACTTTTCTATATAGTTTAAACGTGTCTCCGACAAGGTTACATTTAAGAACAACGAATAAGTAAGAGCTTCATTCTACTTTTCAAAGTTACGGCATCGCCAAGTACGATATTCAAATACATTACAAAACCATAGGGGTATAGGTGGATATATGTGTATCGCAAAGAATGATTCAAATCATTATACATCAGAATTTTTTTTAAATAATACAAAAAGATTCCGTCATGCGAAGGCATAATAATTAATTAAAACGTATCCAAATAAAGTTTAGTCAAATTTTCATTAATCTACATAGTATTATTTATGTATTATTAACTGTGCATTGCTACCGTTTTCAATGCAATATGGATGCTATATTTTGTGGCTAATTGAAGATCTATGTTAACTAGCTAACCAGTGGAGGACGATTAGCTTTCATTTGTTAATTTATTTGCTAAAAATTCTTCAATCCAATGTTGTTTTGGTACGTCTAGCGTAACATAGTTTAAATGTTGATTTTATTCATTTTTAATTGTGCTTTCACGGGTGTTCCTGATTGAGAAATTAATCTGTGACTATTTCTAAGAGTATTGAGTTCTAACAAAGATTAAGTGAATTACTGTGGTTGATATAATCATAGGTATAGAATGCTCATCTGCAAAGTCTGGGATGTCATTACAGATTCATAACTTTTCTGTACACGGATTATAAGCGGAGTCGAATAAATAGAAGTTTAGTGTGTGAACGGCCGGCTCCATTAAAAAGCCTCTTTAAATATATGTTACAAGAAATTACATAACATTCATACTAATATATTGTACATAGATAGATTAATTGTATAAATAAACTTGTAATGTAATGATACTTCAAAAACACTTTCTTGTTGCTTACGATAAAAGACATTTAAATAAGTTAAAAAACGTTTGCTCTCTCTTTCTCTCTCTCTTGTAATATTCACACTATACGTGTGAGGTAAAACAGTAGGGTTACTTCATTCTGAATTGTTCAGAAAGTTTGAAGCTGCCAGTAGGTATATTAAAAATATCGTTTAAAAATCATTACTTAATTCCATTTCAGTCATATCATAATCGAAGAATAATTTAATGTTGACCATTAACTTACTTGGTTACATTAATACCTCTACAGAAGTAATCCATTTGTATGCGTACAAAGAGCCATCAATCAAATATTTAAATGGCTAAACATTTTTCTAATTATATACAATTATGTTTCATGTTATTTTTATATGTACTACTACATGACATACGTACATTTAAGAATTATATACATAATTTCATGTAAAACTTGTCTAAATTTATGTTTGGATTTTTATCGATGGTATATGTCACAAGGTATAATGCTTTTCACTGTATTAATAACATAAAAACATTCTACGAAAATATAAATTACATTATATACAAAAAGCGAACATTATACTATTTCAACTCTTAGATGTGTATTCATTGAAACATGTAGTAGCAATGCGTGTATGCGTACAATGGCAGTCACAATGTAAAACGTTCTTAATTATTAACAGGTGCAACATATTGCAAGAAATCGTTTATATGTTTGGATCATATTAACTGATTCATATTTCAATACAATCGAATTAAAAAACATAGAATTTTAAAATAATGAAACTTTTGACTTTCAAATAGGTACATCTAAGATACAGTTTGAGTTTAAGGACATTTAAGGACATTGCATTTTGCAGAATGTAATTAATGAGATATTTCAAAAATTACTCACTGGCATCAGGTGGAAATATTAACAACAGATATTTGAATTTAGATGTCGTGAACCATAGGAACCATTATTAAAAGTGATAATAATTATACAATTGCCATTTTTCGACCAGGCTTTGTTTGCCGTCAAACCAGACTAAGTAGTAGTTAAGAATCTCAGCACTCCATTTTGAAATGAAAGGCACATTTTGGAAATTGCCTCTGCATTTACTAATATAATGCACAAGTCCATCCAATGGAAAACATCCAATGAAGATGCTGTTATAGTTTGAACAACTATATGATTAATATTTGCATAATATCCATCCAGGAGTGCTCAATATTAATGTGAATCTAATTGTGTCTGATGGCAAACAGAATAAAGCAATATATAAAATTAAGAAACCTATTTTAATGAAAAGAAATATGGGTATAATATTTCTTACATTATACTTCGAAATTATGATTCTTTAGAATTACTGTACTGAACTATTATATATGTAATTGTTATAATTTCTCCATTTCTTTGAAAAACTGTTAATTTGAAAGCACAAAAACTGCAACTATTAATTCTTTGAAACATAGCTTGAATACGTGCTTAAATATTAGCTTAACTCTTAATAATTGTGATTTAACTGTTCTAGTAAATTAAATATGTTACCCAAGTCTCTTTTAATGGCTAAACAATTGAAAACTTGTATAAATTTTTAGAACTGCATGTTTCAAGGGATTAAAAACATATGTTTACTAAGACAAACGATTTTAAAATAGAGAGGTTTAAAATAGAGTACCTCTCGAACGTTATAACTTCTTATGGAGTGATATTGACATGGAAATGGACAGAAAATGAGTACTATGAATTGTAATAGATTTTAAAAGAGTAGACGAAAATTAGTATCATGAATATAGATAGCATTAATCAAACATGCATACGTACAAACCAAATGTGTATTATTTTCATATAATGTAAAGGCATTATATTTTTATCAGTCTGATGAATGATTCGCATTTACTTTATGTCTAAGTATGATAGTGTACACACGACTTTATTTAATTATTTCGTAGACAAGAAAATAATTGTACAGAGACAAATAAGTTACGAATGGAATATGCAGCACGTATTCGCAATACTACTGGAACCAATAAAAAACTTGAGATCATTGTTAGCTGCCAATATACATAGAAGTTTCTATTGCGCAAAAGTATGTTGTAGTTGCACGAACTTTATGTTTTCCTTAATTAAGATTTTGTTCCCATTGTCGTTGTTACAATGCAAAACTTGTATAGAACTATGAATATTCCAAAGGCATACTTGTATATGTAAGATATTAGCTGCAGAGCTTAACAGTTTATTGCAAAGTGTCTTTTTCCCATTTATAGTTATTTACAGCATAAATTGTGGGATAGATAGAGAATTACCATGCTCCACTACATATTGTATGTAGCTTTTTTCTCGATATTATCATAAATTTTTTGTATACATTAAACATAAGTGTGATGAAAAGACGCCTACATTATCGTCCGAATCCTCCTTACTCAATAACAAAAAAGATGTTCAATATTCTTCCGCAAATATATAATATCATTATAAAGATACGAATACAAGAGGTATTTAAAGTGGGTAATGACAATTAAAATTAACAAATAAAATTATATTGCGTGTCAATTTCTTTTTATTTTTAATTTTATGATACAGCAATTTTATAACCCTGTAAATAATTTTCTGTCAAAACGTAGTTTCTGTCACAAAACTTGGTCTATGCTGTTAATTTTTCAATGAAAGAAGTGTACAATTTGTATGCAAGAAATCATTATGCATCGCTTGATTAGTAATGTTGACAAAATATGTTTAACGTATTCAACTCTAACTGGTCTGAATTGTAAAGTTCTGATTCGCAATGAATTTATGCATATGTACATACAGGGTGTCCGTTTCGTTTGGAAAGCCAGAATATTTCGAAAATTACGACTAATAGTAAAAAGATATTCTTACAAAAGTTGTTTGACTTTACGGGAAAGTTTATGCGGTTTTATTTATTTAATAATATTTTTCATAGATATAGTGGTAACCAAAATTTCAAGGTTGAGTTAATTTTTGAAAATGGAACAGTATGTGTTTTAATTTATAATTTGTTACCATTTTCGGAAAGAAATTCAACGACATATTATTTGTTATCATTCCGGGTGGTAATTTATGACTCTATCGTTTAGAATAATAACTAATAATATGTCGTTGAATTTCTTTCAGAGAACGGTAACAGATTATAAATTAAAACATATACTGTTCCATTTTTAAAAACTAACTTAACCTTGAAATCTTGGCCTTCTTTATGCCCACGCAAGGCTACTGAAAACATGTAGTATGCAAATCATCATCAAATCAAACAATTTTTGTAAGAACATCTTTGCACTCTTTCGTAGATTCCGAGATATTTTTGATCACCCTGTATTTACGTACACGCATAATTGCGCATGCTCTTAGATGTGTCCATGCATATGCATATGTATATATGTACCATACAATATGACATATGTATTCGCGGTTTGATCAAATATATGTAAATTCTATAACTTTTTAAAAAATGCTTACTTATACAATGTAATGTTCGATGAAAAATTTAGACTATGCTCTATAAAATTTTAGTGCGGAAGCAACTAAATAACGATGTATGTACATATATATCGTACATGATATGTATGTAACGCAGTTTTACTGCGTTTTGTATGAGTGTAGGGTTAGGAGGAAGGGGAAGAAAGTGAATCGCTTGTACGCGACAAGCCAGTGTTAAACGTTGCATGTCGCGGTTTACAAATCTCGAAACGTGGTCGGACAAATTTTCAACGATCGTCATCGAGAAGAACCAATGAAGCTGACCGTACTCAATACAGGTATCTAAATATGTATCAAAATCGTTGCGAGGAGACGATAAGAGACGATTCATACACGTAACATTTATGATAACAAAACTTCATCAACAACAGGAAAAACGTGTCAGTTGTACAGAAAATTTTGTTAAGGAAGTTGAAGTTGTGAAATGCAGCATAAGATCATTGACCATAGGAGTGAAGCAGTTTGAAGTAAGCATGGTGTAAAAGTGAAAGTGAGAGTGCATTGAGTCGTATTGTTTTATTGAAATCATGTACGTAATCATTCAGCGAAGCCTGCGACACGTAAAATAAGGTTACCTTTTTTTTTTTTTTATTAAAAAATACAAATTATCCGGAGAAAATACAGTTAGCTACGTATCAATGTATTTTATACATTCATGATAGAAACACATTGCGTGCGTGATCACAAAAAACTCGTACAACAGACAAGATGTAACGGAAAACACGAACGACAAAATTTATAATCGGCGAGTTTGCAAAGAATAAATTGACAACCAAGTACTCTCGAAAAGAAAATACGTAACTGAAAACGAAGCATATGCATATACCTATAACTGGTACTACTTCTGGATACGATACATACATTGAAACAGAGTCCACGGAAAGAGATAGCAGTTAGCTTTTGCAAAAGATGCAGTTACACGTTGCCAAATCAACTTCGGCGAGAACATAGCGTAGAATCGGAACTCGATTGGGGTCGAGTGTACAGAATCGATCGTAGCATTTTCGACGCTCGCGCTTCCCCCTTTTTTCATCGACAGAAGAGCAACGATAGGAACGGACGTTTCACGAGACACAGAAAAATATGTTAGAATCGATAGAGTGGATTGCTCGTTGATTGTTGAACCAGCGACACTGATTTTTCGGTGGGAGAGTGCGTGTTTACGTGCGAGTGAACCAAAACATCAATGACCTTGAAAGAAGAGCAGTCACGTGACCAGGAGAGTAGCTCCGGGATTGGACAGAAACGAGGCGCATATAATGTGTATTGCGCCGTGCGCGCCCTGCGTCCCGCATTCCGTGTCCGATAGATGGTAGAGAGGTTTGTCTAAGAGGGGAAAAGGGGCAAACGACAGACTACGCGACGGCAACGACGACGACGGCGGCTACGAGGACGACGAGAAAGACGAGAGAGAGTGCCGTTCGCCCGTACGTCCGTGTGTGTGCGCGCGCGTTGCTCGCTTGTGTGTTGTCCCAAGATGAAGTCCGACTCTAAACCTTTGTTGACAGCTCAGGCGGAAAAGGCGAATCATTACACGTAAGTAAGCGGCCGCCGGGCCGGTCGCGTGCTACGTGAAAAAAGTGAGAGAATAGGAAAAATTGGAGGCCAAAAAGTGCGTGATTTAAAGTGGAGTGCAAACCAAAAGAGTATCATTAATAAATATACATACGTGCACAAAAATATATATATACATATGTATATGTAAATAAATATACTAAAAAAAAACACGAAAGAGAGAACGGAAAAAAGAGAGAGGGAGGGCCGCGAGCAGCGCGGCATCAACGCGCGCGTCAAAAAACGCCACGAAATAATGTGTAGCTCTGTGGATTCGCATTCCAGATACTTGAAGGAATTTCGCGTCGAACAATGTCCCCTCTTTATACAGCGCAAATGCACACAACACCGACCCTTTACGTGCTTCAACTGGCACTTTATGAACCAGCGGAGGCGCAGACCGGTGAGAAAGAGGGACCGCACCTTCAACTATAGCGCCGATAATTATTGCACCAAGTACGACGAGACCACCGGCATATGTCCAGGTGGAGACGAGTGAGTACATATCTGTCTTGACCGTTGCGATTAACTTCTCTTCCCGATGGATCCCTCCATCGGCAGAGCATCCTCGGATACACGATGATATCTTTACGTCTAGCTTTCGTGTTAAACGCATTGATTTCTCGTGTTGCCAGTCGTCCATTAAAACGTTAAGGCTCTTCCTATTTCGCCGTATCTACTCCCCTTTAAACTTTGTTAGCTTTTTATGTGGAGCATTGCTCGATTGATCTCGCGCGCCATTTATTCATTGTTCCGCCTTCGCAACTACTGGATGCGTGTAGTATACGGATGTGTAGAAATATTCATACGGTCGAGAGACGTGTAGCTTCTCCGCTCTCGGTAAAGCGGTAAACGCGGCATTTGTCGTGTGAACAAAATCGCGCATAAACGCGTTCTTTTCTGAATGGAACCGCTTTCGTCGTCTAATCGATGCGTGTTTAGGGAAAAACAGGCGGTCCGTAGTGGTGAGTTTCTTTGTGTCGTTGACACGCGTGTGCTGTAACATGTAATATGCATTTGCGTGGTAACGCGTAACGACGTAACGTCTCGACGAGAATAACCTATGTAACGAAGAGGAGGCCAATTTCGACGTAACTTTCGAGGACACGCGCGCGCACGCGTGCCTAACTCCCTGCTGGACTGTAAGCGGTTGCGCGTGCGCGTGCGCGTATGCTTCAAACATACGTACGTGTACGCCTGCCTCTCTACATTCTCTGTATGAGTGAGTGCGAGACTAGAACTCTTCGAAAACATTGCTGCACTCGCATGTCGGATATGTATACAATCGGAAAGTAGAATGGAACCAATAGGTGCCTATATGTTTATAGTATGCATTTTATTCAGAGACTTCTATGATCGTTTACTCTATCCCCGAATAACGCTTTGCTTGCTTCGTAAATTAGTTTCTGATACACCGTAGAATCAACGAAAATTTCGTATATACATGTATACATCTATCTACACATAGTTACACACGTACCACACAATCGACACGCACGCCATTACGTTATACAACTTGTGTTGGTAAACAAACACAACCAAGTAGGCATGTGAATGATCGTAAAAGGAGAATCACTGAGATAGTAGAGCTCTCCTATTCCTAAATATGTTAAAACGGTTCGAATTACAATGAGTAAAAACACGGACGCATTTAACGTGATCATTATAAAATTTCAATCCAAGTATTGCATAATTCTTTGTAATCTTTACGCATAGCCTGGCTAGGGTTCACGAACGAATCTAGCTGTATGAAATGACATATATCTTTTTATTTTGCCTCTCGTCTGGCTGTTCGTTAGTCTTTTTTCTGCTTGATTCATCGACCCCTTTCTCTTTTTCTTCTACTTTAATAGTAATCGACATTCATTGGTTAACTACCTGAGCAAACTGACGTAACGAACAGCTTCCGAAATTATTTATAGATTTTTTGAATTTGAATATAAAGTTTACGATACACAAATAAATTTGATGTGGTTTCTACAACTCTGTGCGATCAATGAAAAAAATGTAATCAAAATAATTACATCAACGTATAAATGGAAAAGTCAAAGCCCACTTTGTTCTCCTGAATCAGTTTCCTTTTTTTATTAATTTTCTTCTAATTACTCGTTTTACGTAAAATATTATTTAAAATAATCCGAGTGAAAGCTGAAAAATAAAATTACGGAAACTTGTTCTAAATCATATTTGTATTGACGCGAGAACGTGTTCTTACATGCTGCAACCGCCATTGCTTGCGATAGAATATAACTACCGTCGACTGCTAACCTGTTGTCATCCATTGTAGATAGGCACCACGGTAGCCATGGACAGAATTTCTCTATTACTTTTAATGAAGCTTTTATATTTTTTCACTGCCACGTATTCTATTTAAATTACTTTAGTGTTCTATAAGTTGAGATATATTTCTTTAGTTTATTAATTGCAATGATATCTTCTATCTGTATAGCGAATGCAATACGGAATAAAAATAAAACTTATGGAAATGACCGCATTTACGACATCGTGGCTATTGACTCTGATTTATTTAGTTACAGATATCTATACACCATTTTACACAGAATTTAGGTCACCTCTTTCATTTATCTCATTATTAATTAATTCTTCGATGGTCGAGCAGACTTTTGTAAATAACTAATTGTTTGTTGAAATCGGAATTGAGCATAGTAGTGAGCAAATGAGAAGGTTGTATAAAATCAACAAAAATTACGGGAAAGGAATTTTCGACAAGATGAATGAAAAATTTTTTTTTACCGTGATTTGCTATTGATTCATAAATTATTTGTTTAATGCATCTTTCGGATAGAAACGTAGAAAAAATGAAAGTTTAAAAATATGAAGAAAATGAGCAGTTTCTGTTTGTTCGCGATCGAGCATTATTATCTTCGACGCGTGGTAAAAGCTTACGTTAAGTTTTTTAACGACTTTTCACGATAGACATGAACTGATTACTACTCTTCATCAAACATAATTCAGAGCTACTATCAAAGTGTTTTTGTATTTTAATTCAAGAAATGGAGATAGTAAGTGTAATCTTAATTATGATAATTAATGCTTCTGACTCTAATTGTGTATTATTTAATTAAAATTAGTGTTAGAAATTGTATTTTGTGAAATAGAATTTTTGTTTCATTGACAGCCATTGATTTTTAAGTTTTACTTTAGTATTTAGAAATAGATTCGAAAATTTTAGAGGGATAATCATAATTAATTTTCCCTCTAAAATACATGCACTATCTCTAGTTTCTAATTTAAATGAGCACCAAAATATTGTAATACGTGTTTTTATAAATCAGTAACCATTTTCGTTTATGTAATGTAACATTATATTTCTAAGTTAAGTTGCAACTTGCACTATCTTTAGTGTATTTTTTAACTTATATCGATTCATGTCTCTGATACTAGTTAATAATAAAGTTTGCAATATTCTTCAGTTAGTTTCTATAATATGTCCTGTTTGTTTAACAGATGTCCATTTCTTCACCGCACTGCTGGAGACACAGAAAGACGTTATCACCTTCGCTATTACAAGACTTGCATGTGTGTCCATGATACGGACACACGTGGATTCTGTGTCAAGAATGGACCTCATTGTGCCTTTGCACATGGCAATCATGATCTTCGTCCACCTGTTTATGACATCAAAGAAATACAGGCGCTGGAAAATCCTGATTCAGATCCCAATTCGTCATCGAATGGACCAAATATATTGGATAAAGAAAGGAATTTAATGAACGAAGATCCCAAGTGGCAGGATACAAATTATGTACTCAGTAACTATAAAACAGAACCATGCAAACGTCCACCAAGACTTTGTCGTCAGGGTTATGCTTGCCCGCAATATCACAATAGCAAAGATAAAAGACGTAGTCCCCGTAAATATAAATATCGGTAAGTAATTGCTACATATTCTTAAGAAATTGTTAGAATAGTTGCTGAGTAGTCATTGTTGTAGGTCAACACCGTGTCCAAATGTAAAACATGGAGAAGAATGGGGTGAACCAGGTAATTGCGAACAGGGAGACGCTTGTACGTACTGTCATACACGTACGGAACAGCAGTTTCATCCTGAAATATACAAATCTACAAAATGCAATGATGTACAGCAGGCTGGTTACTGTCCACGCGGAGTCTTTTGTGCATTCGCACATGTCGACCGTGAGTGTACCCTCATAAATCGTACGTAAAACACTTATTATTATCTTAGTAAGTTGAAAAAGTTCTTTTCACATTTCTTTTGGCTTTGGCCGCTTATGGAACAGCTAATCGCTTCGTAAGCAGTCTCACTCTGCAATGGCACACTGGTTTCAGCTGCTGTATAAAAGGTGACTGCAGATATGAAATGTTTTTAATTCCGTTCAAGTAATTGAACTTGTGGGGTGTATTTTTTAAGATTAATCTTCAAGAATACACTCCATATACGTAAAAATATCGTTTGATAGTTCAAGAAAACAGCATGCCCTTACAGAGCGAAAGCAGCAGCTAAAGTACCTTCTTATGATTTACTAACTGACCAGTCCGCTTCTATTAGAAAAGCAAAAATAAAAACATTTTGGCGTTTAGTAGTCTTGCGGATTGTATCTAATAGATGTAGGCGTTTCGTACATGATAAACTTAGAATTCAAAATTGCTTCTCAAAATTGATATATTGGGACGTTGGTATGGTGTGCTGATGGAGCAGTGTTGCCAACAGAAGAAATGAGCCTGGCGAGGGACATGGCGGTACCTATAGATTGTGGCACTAATCTGGCAGATATTCTCAGTAATGCGCTTCCACCTGACAAGCGCTGTCATGAAAAAGATAAACCACTTAGCGATAGCAGCGTAAGTTTGTAGACCTTGTTATATTACCGCGAAGGTAATTCATTGAACTTAAGCGCTTATTGAAAGTTTCATTTGTAGAATGGAAGCGGTGAAGTATCAGAGTCAGCAAGTACCAGTAGCATTGGCAGCAACAGTTCACACAGTAAAGCTCCTGGTGCTCAACTTCATAATTCAAATTCCAATACTGCTGTAAATACTTCAAATCAACATAAGTTAAGCATACTCTACAATCCTAGTTCACTTCTCCAGGTTGTAAGTTTGACTTTCTACACAATATAATGTTATTGATATTTTAAACTGCTGAGAACAGTTTAATACTGAGTTTAATATTGTTAAACAGGGCGAAATTCGTAAACAAATGGTTGCTATAGATAGCGATCCCTTATTAACAAAGGCTGAGAAGGCTCAGCAAAAACAAAGTTTGTACATTGCTTATAGTTTAAATGGAACCTTGGGCAGTCATTCTTTAGCAACTACCGTATCACCACTTTCAAGTTCATTTTATCCAAATGATACCGTTGAATCTGTAGTAGGTAAGTCTTTTTTATTCAGAATGATTGGCTAGGTCTTTCTTTCTTTTTTTCTTCCCCTTTCTTTCTGACATTTTTCCTTTCTACTTTTTGATGTGTGTAATTAATTTGCCTTGGACTTTCAGGGAATGCATTAGACGAGTTGCATTTAGATGATCCTTTAAATTTAGTTGAATCAATTCATAGGGATACTAATTCACCAATTAGCAATTCAATATCAGCAGGCCTAGCAAGTTCTGGATTATTGGGGAGCTCGGCTCCAGTAAATATTCCTGGAATGGCTGATCGTTCGTTTCCTACCAATTTTTCACCGTCTACATCCAGCCCACTTCAGCAATTACATTCAGCAAGTTTTCTTACTGGGTCCAGGTTTTCTCATCAAGATTCTATGGAATCGGTAAATGAAAACTTTGTACGAATTAAAAAGTTATCGCTAAAAGTTATTTCGAACTTGTTATTTATTTTTTTTTTTCAATTGATTTCAGACTATGCCATTTATGAATCAAGTATCAGATCCATTTAGCAATCATATCTCACAACTTAGCAGTTCAGCTTCTAAACTTAGTGGATTTAATAGTAGCTTATTTGATTTTACGAATCAAGGAATGTCTCCATCTCGTACACAACCTCTCCCAGCATCTCCGTTGGTTAATGCATTTTCCATCAGTCCTAGTAATACAGGATCTTTGTCCGAGGTTAGACGATCCCCCAGTTTTTTAAATCGAATGCCACCGTTCTATTCGAAAAATCGACATGTAGAATAGTCAATTTATGGTTAAAATCATTTTTCGCAGGTACAAAGGCTTAGAGAAGAATTAACATCGAGCCGCGCTCAGTTAGCGACATGGGAGGAACGAATTAACCAAGCTAGAGCAGCTTGTGCGGCTTGGCAATTAGAAACCGAGGAAGCTACAAGTAGAGCAAGAATCGCTGAACAGCAGAGAGATGAAGTATGTATCATCTTTTAACATTGGTATTATGAGAGTGTTCAAAATGACCAATTTCAGATTTCTAAAATTCCTAGTACAATTAAAATTTAATAATTTTAATTTCTCGATATCTTTAATTGATCATTAATTACTATATGTCGTAATTATTCTCAAGTAACTTGTATTTATAAACATATTAAAAACGTAAAATATCGACAGGCCCTATTGAAAGTGAAAGCTTTAACGGCGGAGAACGAAGCATCCAGCGGTGGTGGTCCTTACCTTCATACATTGACAAGAACATGTGAACTTAGAACATTGTCGATAGCTGCATTAAAGACGATTCAATCACAGCTCCGTTCGGATCTTGAAGAGGTGGAAAAGGTAAAGCAAAGTTGTCACGCCGGTTTAAACAGTTGGTATAACAAGCGATCCCCAATTAATTATTAGTTTATTGAAAAGGATGCGAGAAGTTTATTTCTACTACTGTTATTACTACAACTATTACTGCTACTGTTATTACTACTATTTCCACTATTGCTACTACTATCTTTACTTTTGCTGCCATTAGTACTACTATTATTATTGCCACTATTACTGTTACTATTTCTTTATTTTTATTTTCTTTAAACATAAATATAGTAGGCCTCCGTACAACATGATAAAAAAGTTGCTATCGTTGTCATATAACGTAATGGAAAAATGACTTCCGAA
This sequence comes from Augochlora pura, assembly GCF_028453695.1. Classification (NCBI taxonomy): domain Eukaryota; kingdom Metazoa; phylum Arthropoda; class Insecta; order Hymenoptera; family Halictidae; genus Augochlora; species Augochlora pura. Next base: position 14,188,200 of record NC_135775.1, read on the forward strand.
GATTGTGTATATATATATATAGTATCTAACAATAAATGTAGTCTTTATACTCGATTCAAGTAACGTGTTATACGGAGGCAGTAGGATTTTTTGAACCATATTGCACGTGGATTTATTATATATATATATGTTTTCTTAAGATAATTGGAAATATTTGAAATTATCAAGAATTTGTAATAGAATAATTAATATTTGCGACTAGATCGATTAATGGAAACAGTATAGGTAGCTGAGTCGTTGCCGTTACAGGTGCTGTACAGAGAAACGGCATCAAAGTGCATGGTTTGCGAGGAACAAAATCGCACTGTTACCCTCTCACCCTGTAACCACTACGTGGTCTGCTCGACGTGCGCTCCAAATCAACGAGAGTGCCCGTACTGCCAGACTCCGGTTGTCTCCACAAGTTAGGTCTGAAATACTTTGTTAGAACTCCCCGTTGTTATAATTACCGCAGTATCTCAGTAACAAGGACAAATATTATATTCTCGATGCTCCGATGCGAGAGAGGAACGTTAGGAAAATTTGACATGGAAATCAGTACTTTGAAACCAACACGATGGTGATATACATATATTGTAAAAGAATTTTGAAGAATTCTTCACTGCGGTATAGAAGCATGACTGCAATAGAGGAGAGAGAGGAAACAAATTACAGCAATATTATAATTTGACTATCGCCAAAGTTAATACGGATGTGATATAAGACTTCGTGAACGTAGTCTCTATTTGTCATACTACTTGTGTCAACAGTCATTACCTGCTATATAGCTTGTCTACAAAGATTCTGACGTCACATCCTTTGTATTAAGAAAAACGAATATTATCGAGATCTTGGAAATGGAAAATAATACTTTATTATTTAATATATAATTCAAAGTACATTTATTAGCCAGGGTGCTAGCTGAGATAGTTAGCATTTACAAAACCAGATACGTGTACTCAGTTACACAGTATGTAAAGCGAAAATGAAAATGTTATAATCGGAATAATGACGGACAAAGTTTTGGGACCTCTAAAGTATATATTTGTTTAATGAGAATTGTAATATCACGATTAAACGCAACAAAAAGTAACACTGTCCCATACATAATGTTTACGGGACGATTTTCTTCGATTGCTACTGAGCTGTTAAACGTATGTCACGTCAAATGATATTTCTATTGTATTTAAAACTATATTTAAATAGGATTTTTCAATTGACTCGTACTGATGATAATGACGCAAACAAGTATTAACAAATTTTATATCTTTGGTTGAGAAAGTAGTATTGATGATATCTCTTACTCTAAGACTATATGATTTTTAGGTTTTTTATATAACATAATAAAATTGCTCGTTTTTATAACGTCGCTGAAATTGAGATATTCGAAAAGACGAGTGAGAAAATAATACATTCAACGATAACATTGGTTCGATGTAAATGAGACATGTTAGATGTGTTATTTCGAGCTTCTGACATTCTTATAATTTTTCTTAATTCTTTTATTTTCTTTTCCTTAGATATGCATAGGTATTTTTTCACTTTTTATAATTGCTATAAAACATACTTAAACTATAATTCACAGAAAACAAATTTTTTTATACTTTAGATACGTTGAATGATATGATATAGTAGTTAACAAATTTGTATATAAATATGCTTTCCTTACTTTTCGTAGTTAATAATATTTTGGTTATAATACGTAGTAGTTTACTATACATTTCATGCTTTCTCCGTATATGTAGTACGGATTTACTTTTTAAATGTTTTAGTATGCTTGATATATACAATTGCATTACATATACTTATCAATGAAATTGAAACACTAAATTAAATAGTGTGTGATAATAATGAAAGAATGCTATTTACGACGAAAATACATTTACTAAACTAAATTTAACTCAATGTTTGTGTTGTAAGTTTTTACATTTTAGATGTAAGATAATTATGAATATTTAGGATTTTTCAATTTAATCAAAAGAACGATGACGTAAATCATATATGATACCAACAATAAAACACACATAAACACGACACGTGCGCGCACGCACCACACACACACACACACACACACACACACACACACACACACACACACATTTGTATTTGCGTGTACATTTATATTTGTACGTATATCTATATACACGCGTATACATGTGATATGTGACATACGTGTTACAGCTCAACGGGGCATGCAACTAATGGCGCATGCCAATTAGCTTTTTCAATAAAACGCAAGAAATGCGTTTGCATACCGGCTCTATAAATATTTTTATTTTGAATATGTAGCTGGTAATTGCTATTACTAAAAAAAGTGACTATACATTCACGATAAGAAAGGTAAAATATTGCCTAAAAAAGTATAAATAACTAGAATAGATAGGACAACATTATCAAATTTTTTCCTCATAGACATACAATGTTACAATAACCAATTTTTAAAGACTATTATTTAATATTTACAGTATAATTAAAATTATTTTAAATGTATAATACCCTGCACAAATTACACGTCGAAGAACAAGTATATAAATATATAAATATATATATTTTTTAATGGCTAGCTCTAATTCTTTTCATACAAGTGACAAATCTCGTCGAAGGCGGACGTTTATTCCGAATGCGAATACAAATGAAAATGAAAGAGAAGAAAAAATCACGGCATGCAAATTTCACTAGAACGAGAGAAAAGAAAGGGTATTATAGCAAACTTTACTTAATTATTTAATTATTTAACATTCAACAAATGAAACTGATTGTTGTTTATTTTTTTCTTCAATTACCATCATAGTTTAGTATCAAAAGTGAGGCCAAAAAATGAAATAAATATCTTTATTAGGTCCGTTTTTATTACAGATTATTAATATTAAAATATAATAGATGTTACTAAAAAAGATAATACAATTTATATATCATGGTATAAGCGATCCTCGTATCGAGTACAGAAGGTTTGAACGGAGATTGAGAAAAAATAAGAACGATGGTGATGGACGAACCAGAATGAGCGCGGAAGAGATATTGTTACAAATACAAATTATATTATATTCCGCCTCGCGTCTAACGAGCAAACAAACAAGATATTTTCATTTTCGTCCCAGATCGCGTGTACTATGATATCATTTTCAAAGTACTATTTAGAATTTAATCAATTTAGCGCTATAACAATGCATTTTTCAATTGTGTTTTAAATGCATTCTTTATAAGTACAATAACGATACATCAGATTGAAAAAATAAACAATGTATGTATTTATCGTCGCATTCTTCGAATATATTTTATATTAAATACTATTCTTATAACCCAATTCCTTTTACATCGTGTCGATGATATTGTATGTAGACGCGTTATATTGTTACTCTTACAATACAACAACAAAATCTTGCGAATTCTCACAACATTCTTCTAATAGAAAAGGAAAATAGTAGATGATTGAACAATTATTAATACACTAGATCGGTAATAAAGTACTTGTAAAGAATGCTGTCTTCACGGAGTCTGCGTAATCATACGACTGCTTTTGAATTTAATGTAAATGATAGTAAAAAGTTTAAGAACGATGACCGTGATGATCGTTCCGTGATTTAGAATCAAAGAAATCTACTTTGTGTCTCTGCAAGGGATTGAACTGATGATAGTCAACTCATAATGAGAGAGGAAAATCGACAGAAGTATTTCATTCTTATTTTTTTCATCAAACCCGTGAAAGATACGCTATGATTACGAAGAGCTCCGTGAAAATCTAGGAAAGATATTTCTTAATAATATAATATTGAATATTATAAACAATTACAATATATATGTATATAAATATATATACATATATACTATTTTACTTATAACGATAACACGATTAAAAATAATAATTATTAAGAACATAAATTATTGTGAAAGCAACAAATTTAGCTACAAAATAGGGTAATAGGAGAGTAACAAAATAAATTAATTAGCAAATATTCTGTACTAAAGAAAAAACATACAGTTGAATATTTATATAATACTGCTCCAGTTGTTGGTTTCAGTGATTATTTTTATTCCAAACACAATCGAACATCTCATATGCTATGTTTTTTTTTAAAACAATTCATAAATATTAAACGGATTGTTCGAAACCAGGATTTTCTAAAAGTTTCTTTGGTTCTTATCTCAATTCACTGCTTAAAATTGCTATGTTAATTTTACGACAAATAATTGTTCCGCGAATTATAGATTTTGTAAATCGAACGATCTTTTTATTCTAGAAGATCAATGTATTGTATCGTTTCTTTGAACACTGCACAAATAAACCAACAATAGGGCAGATCAAATTAAACAATATATTTTTGACAAGTTACAATAATATAAATACAAAACATTACATGCTCTGTTTTGTGCGAATGATTCTTCTCCTGTGTTGACCATTATTAGAGCCAGAAGAACCATGTTACAAGTGATTGTTTATGCACTAGTTGAACGTTACAGAGATTGCCTGTTGCTTCGTTTTTTTGTGCGTATTCGTGATCAAAGAGAGATGGAAAGCGAGAGAGAGAGAGAGAGAATAGATGAGCACGAAAGAGAAAAAATGTAGAAGAATGTGTGTGCGTGTGTGTGTGCGTGTCTGTATGTATAGCAAATAGAGAGAGAGAGAGAGAGAGAGAGAGAGAGAGAGAATTAAAGACGATACAAAAAATGAAGGAAGACGAAGGGTTCCTTAACGTCAAGGAAGAATTATCTGCACACTTCAGATGGCAAAAACTCATACACATAATCATTAGATTACTGTACAATAAATAAATTACGTAATCTAGTAATATGTAATATCTAAAAACAAATTTGCTGAACATTTATATTACAATTTATAACTAAAGATACTTGCTATAAAACCACGTATCACCTTTAATCACTTGTAGTTTTGATATATGACTAAATGCATTTGTTATTTAAATAGTTAGTAGCAGTGCGAATTCCGACGACAGGAACACTCTGTCTATTGAAAAACAACAAAATTGGTTTTATTCAACCTAGAATGTGTTCTTGTTTGCAACAATGATTGCTATTTGCGATCCGGAAAATAGTAAATGCCTTTGTTTTTTTTTATTTCTCTTCGATTGTTAGTACTACTTTCGCTATTGCTACTACTGTTACTGCTATTACTACGACTACAACTATTACTATCCTTTATTGCTTGTTCACCGTCTTTTATAATACTTTCAAACTACTTTACTTATATTGCATTGTTTCATTTTCTTCTGCAAACGCGGACACATTGTTGAGAATGATTCGATTTTTTTCACGTGTCTCATTTTAATGCGATTATTATGTGAACGTACGCTTTCGAATTATTCGTATTATTGTCCACTATAGTGTAACAAAACTGCTTAGATCGTAAACTCGTGTGTATTTTAGACTACACGAGCTTTAATTGGCATATCTCCTTCGATTGTCGTAGTAGAATCTCTCTATTTTCGCTTTTGTGATAATACGCATTCTTAATCAGACTGAAATCAACATAACATACAGAAGATACACATGCATACGCATTCAGAAAACTACAATACAACACAGACACGAATGAAAAAGGAAAGAAAAAAAGGAAAGTTCGAGTTCTACGGTACTGATATCTAAGCATTTTTGTATTAAATACGAGGTAGCAAATGGCTGTACAACTGTGATTGTGTAATTAACAATTTCTCTACTTAGATCTTATAATTCGGTATGTCAGTATCTACAAAGATTCAACTATTTTACATACAAGAAGACAAACAAGGCTGCAAACTTTCGATTTCGCAGTCACGCGTTAAAGAAAATTTCTTCGACACGTAACCCGAATGGCTGAATTATAGCGGTAAATAAACACAATAGAAACTACAGAAAGGGAACACTATCTGCGTGTTTCACTATAATCAATTACAGCAAGCCCATACAACTTTTGATTAAAAAAGGGTGAAGAAAAAAGAACTAAAAGTATATGCGAACAATCTTTTCATTTACATTATTTTAACATGCTTCGATCGACGGTGTTTCATAATTTTAACAGGAATTTTAGGAGGCCGTGGAAATCGAAGAATTCATCAATTTTTAAAACGATGCAATTGTATCCGAAAACAATCGCAATTTTGTGCGCATTCTCTCGAAGAACGTATCAGTCATTTGCATCCTCATATTTTAACATGAATGTGTCGTGTCAAAATAATGTTACATCATTCAACGTTGATCGGTTACAAGAACGCCAACGTGAAGAAAACATTGTACAGAAGTCGAAGGAAAAACTATTAGTTATGCACGAAAAGAATACAATCTGTAAACAGTGCCATTCTCAAGAAATTTATGAAAGTAATAAAGTTACGTTCTGCGAGAAGCGAATGTGATCTGTTCATGTTTCTGAATAATTCTGCATCGCTGACAAAAGACGGAGGTTTAAAACTAATTCAGGCGCTACCTTCTTCTATACTCTGTTTAATTTTATTGCTTGGAGTTTTTATTGATCTTTCAAGACAGTGGCTCATCATGTCACTAGAAAAAATAATATTCGTAAAAAACAATAATAATTATCGACCTGTGCATTTACAAAATAAATGTTGATCTTAAACTCTGAATGTGTAGCCGATTGATGCACTCAACCGATTAAATGTATCTTGCTATATTGAGTGAAACAAGAAATGTAAAGTGACCCCTTAACACTTAATACAAAAATGAAATACACTTGATACCGATTCGATTTCCGCCGTTTAAGTATGCAGGATTACATGGAAATACGCGTCCGTTAAAGTATTTCAATATTTTTGCAATATTACAACACCGTCTTCCGGTACAATAATATTTGCATAGCCTAAAGTGCAGTAGTAATGAATTTTCAAAACATTGCAAATGGAAAGAATATTTGTAAATTCTATGATTAAGCTTGTCACGAATAGACATTGCTCTTCTTACAGCGCAAAGAGATCTAGAAACATTCGAGAAAAACACAGAGAAAGCAAAGGTATATTCGCATTATGTGAAGCATGTATATTGTGATAATAAATATTTTACTTAAATCGAACCGTTGTACGAACGAGAAGATATTTTCGAAAATTGAAATGACTCGTTCTCTAAAAATACGAAAATACAGTTCAGAGTGTAAAAGAAAATAGAACATTTTAACATCAAAGGGTGCAAATGTCGCTCGTACAACATTTCTGCAGGGTGATCCTAATAGCTGCAGTTTAAAAAAGCCTTCTGAAATTCAAACATAAGTTAACCATCGTTTGCTGTAAGAACAAATTATTGATGGTGTTATCTTGAACGAATTGTTAATTTACACATAAATAGGTTGCGGAAAAGTGAATCAAAAAATTAAAAAATGCGAGCGTTTGTGGTCACCCTGACATGAACGATAGCAAATAATTGAAACAATATTTGCAAGATAATAATGATAGACTATAAAAAAAAAGTTTTATGAATATCTACGATTGTTCTGGTTGTGGTTACTTCTGTATATGCATTTTATACAATAATTGTGATTCTATGTATTCCGAGCTCATGTATCATTACTAATTTTCTATGGATTTGAATATTTTATATGTACCTAGAAATTGTTCGAATCGAAGTACGCCAGAGTTTACCAGAGACGGATTTTACCAGATTTTTATAAGGAAATAAGAATCGATAATGTCATTCATATCCCGCAAACGACCCAGTTTAACAGATTAATTGACGCATCTAAGAAAAAGAATACAACCGTCTCTGCAACGTACGAGAAAAAAGTGAAATTGCAATATTTCAATTAAATTGAATTGAAATTAAAGGTGCTGCCAGTTAAAAAGAATTTATCGGTGGAAGTATAAAAACAACCAGCAACATAATTTTAATATGATGACTGCGTAGTATTATTAATCGTATACCAAGCAATTTGTACAACATAGAATTTTAATAGAGCGTTTCGTGTTATGAATCAATTTTTATAAAGTCAAATGGATTTCCTGTTCGACTTGAAAAAAGAAAGGAAAGATATCGAATTATTGTTCATTTGTACATTCTTCGATGTAAACAAAACAGATCATCCAACATGACGCGATGTTTCAATTCCTTATTAAATAATAGTTAATATATTAGCAAATTATGAGTGTGATTTAGAATAATTACGGGTTAAACATGCGTGTAATCGTTCAAAATATTATTAGGCATAGTTTTCACACTTGTAATTTGTAATTGTACCAAGTATTCAGCTATTCGTAATCTTAATCGTATTTGTATTCGTACTCGTATTCATTTAGAAATTGTACAAGTAACGATAGATTGCTCTGCGTGATCAGGTCGAACGGTAAACCTTATATTGTAGAGTTAACAATGTTTGGTATTCAATTATTAAAAAAAAAATGTTTAGTGTACCTCGTTGTTTAGAGTATCAGGCAGTACCTTATCAGCGCCGAAGAACGGAACTATTTTATAAACGAATTACAAAATCATTTAATTAAACAATGATAATTGTGTTTGCGATTTAGTACGTAACATACAATATGCTAAATTCCAGATCGGTTCTTTGCTTCCTCTTCTTTCTTTCCGTAAACAACAAAACCAATACGTACAGATTAAAACGCTTGTGTACATAAATTTTTTGATACAATGCCGAAACATATAATATTTTAGACATTTTTTTTAGGTCTCGCGCTTCGAATCACGATTCTCTGATAATTTGTTTATTTTATTGCTGAAACTAATAAATCTTAACATGAATTCTTTTTATACTATAATATCGATTTTCGATTATTATTACATGTTCAAGTTCTATATGCGTTGCAAAATATGTGCACATACTGTTTTTCCTACCATTTTGAATGCAATGATATTAAATCGAACAGAAGAAATTTAAATAATCTAATGGATCGCTCTTCGGAAAAAATTGGTTCTTTTATTTGTAATGTTATTGCTTTACACGGTGTCATGCAACATGAATTTGACATTCCAAATAATGGTTTTCAAAAAGTACAAAAGTAATATGGGCTTGCATTTTAATCTTCATGTCCTGCCAAAAACGACGTAAATATTCGCAAATCAATATTAGTGTTTACATAATGTTCAAACAAGTTTTCATATCTGATTGAATACCGATGACGAAATGATCATAATGGAATGTAATTAAAAAAGGAAGAAAAAGAAAAGAAAGAATGGAGTAAGAACTTTTTGTTGTCACGAACAATTGTAGTAAATTCTAATAAATGTCAGTACAAATTGAATACTAAAAAAAGAAAAAAAGCATCATTTGTGTGCAACTGAAAAAAGAAAATATTAACAACTCGTATTTTTGGCAATACAATTTTAAATAACAATTAAATTAGTGTAGTAGTAGTTAGAATGTTAGTAAAATAAATTTTGTTCTGATATTTTCTTGATGACTGAAAGTTTACACACACACAATTTATATATATATAAATATATATATATATAAATATGTATATAAATATATATAAATATATATATATATAAATATGTATATAAATATATATATATAAAAATGTATATAAATATATATATATATAAATATATATATATATATATATATATATAAAAATATGAATAATAACGACGACGATGATACAAAGATAATAATTGTCTCATGGCGTAATTTGTAGGACGAATGTTCATTATTGCTTCTTATGCTATTATTAGGTAGTGGATTATAAAGATGAATATTGTAAATTAATAAAATTGATCATTTGAAAATAAACTATATTGATAACTTGTGTATCATGATGTTAACGAATTAACTCTTAATTACTAGGTTTTCTGTACGCATTTATATTAACTTTTATTTTAAATAAAACCAACACGTACACTTCATAAAAAAGGAAGCGGTAGATCAATAAACCATGGTAATTCAAGAATTCTTACGTATTGGGGAAATAGAATATTCGAAAATATTGTAGTTTTTTTAAATCTACTATACTAATTTCCATAGTTTTTGGATTGCAGATGTCATGCTACTAGTGAGAGATACTTGTGGGTTGTTAAAATGTAAAAAGTGAATATGCACTCTTTCAATTTTAAACATTATTATTGCTACGTCATACACATTTGTAGGTTGTCTATACAATGTTCTCGTTATATATACACATATATGCACATACTACGCATAAATCAATATGCGAACGCATAATTTTTACGTGCCAACTTCAGGGTGCAATTCCAATGGTCAAACTTAAAACTTTTGGTGCTATATCAGCAAGGGGAGATTTTGTAATCATTTATTTAAAAGTGATGAAATATTAGTGATTCAATTAGATCCTGCATCGTGTAGGTAAGAAAAATCGAGGTGGTCTATGTTTTGAATTTTATTATAATCATGTACGTAATAAACTTATAAAATCCATATCAACTGCGTCTATTCGTAGGAATCTAACAAATCGCATACGTTGTTACGAAACAACGACCAATCCTGTGATGGGTATCTGAGCACAGTGCTGTCTCCTACCTTCGTAGGGCCAAACTGTGTTTCTGTAAAAACATTAGTCGAACATCAGTTAACATCGTCGGACGAAACAGCTTGTACACCAGCCGATCTTATCCTAAAACAACTCCGATTAGGTATGTTTACCAACTTTTCAGACTTAGATGTACACAAAATATCTTAATTTCAACGTTGCATAACATTAGTAGCAAATAATTCCATTCATTTTGACGAAAAATTGAGTAGGTTTCGTGATCTACGAAATTCGTAAGCACATCGTTGTTACAAGAACACTGTCCACCATTTTGTTTATTGTGTCCACTTTTGGAGGGAAACTAAAACTTATTTTACGTCAACCAAAATTACGTATGATTGTATTGATTCGATCTACGTCCAAATATGAGTAGAATGCATTGAAATATTGTATGGCTTTTAACTTTTGCGTCTCCACTATGATTATTTACTTCTCTCTGCTTGTAATTTATTCATTTAAAAATTCCCGCAATTAAAATTTTGATTTAACCGCTCAATTAACACTTACGATAAAGAATGAATCTTAATTCGATTGTTGAAATTATTCATCACTTATCAATTAAGGATATTAAATGCTAATGTAGTCGACATAGAACGATCAATGGTTAATGAATTTTCTAGACATGGCACGTACCAAGCAAACTGCTCGTAAATCAACGGGAGGTAAAGCCCCCAGAAAACAGCTTGCGACCAAAGCTGCACGTAAAAGTGCACCTTCCACTGGTGGAGTGAAGAAACCCCATCGTTATAGGTAACAATGTTTTTAATTAAACAAACGTACGCTATTGCGATAAAGTACCAGCATAAATTTGATCACATTATTTATATTTTAGGCCTGGAACTGTAGCACTGAGAGAAATTCGAAGATATCAGAAATCGACAGAATTGCTGATTAGAAAATTACCATTCCAACGTTTGGTTCGTGAAATCGCACAAGATTTCAAAACAGACTTGCGTTTCCAGAGTGCAGCTATTGGAGCCTTGCAAGAAGCTTCAGAAGCTTACTTGGTTGGGCTGTTCGAAGACACAAACTTGTGCGCGATTCACGCGAAACGTGTCACAATCATGCCGAAAGATATTCAGTTGGCAAGACGAATTCGTGGTGAACGTGCTTAAACATTTCATTGTTCAAAACATCTAACTGTTCCCACAATCAAATTCATTTTTGTTGTCCCATTTTCTAAAGTTTTCACAATCTATCAAATTCATTACAGTTGTGTTGTTTTCATGAATCATTACTGTAATTGACACTGCCAAGACCTTGAAAGATAAGATACAGGAGATAAAGTATATCAATAAATATTATATTTTGTAGTATAGTTAATTACGTACGTTTATGATTTAATGGTAGAAGAATAGGAAAGAGGCACAGAGATCGGAGTATGTAGTTTTTAACACATAGTAACACTTTGTATAATTGATATGTTATAACTAGTGAAATGGGTGACACAAAATCAATTAAACGTGCAAAGAATTCGTATATTTCCAGAGGAATTTAGCTGCTTTCACTATTTTTCTCCTATGTTTAATACTATTTTCGGTTACCGAACAAACTTAGTTTGCAATCAATGATTGAATGCATTTTTAGTGAATTGTAAAATATTTCTTCTGTGCAAGTAGAGAAAGTAACACTTCATAATATAAGCTGTAGAAAATTAAAATGTTACAGAATTATGTACCGAGCGTCGTCCGTAGGCTCATGTTATTAGCTGTATTTGCGTTATCAAAGCATCAGAATATTTTGCATTTATATTTCATGTCACACTTGATTTGAATTTAAAAGTTCGTGTCCATTAGATCGTATGACAGCCTTGTTTAATGTGTTATTATTTTAGTAGATATAATATTATGATAAGTACTAATAATAATTTACACCTTCAAATTCATGTATAGAAATTTTTAATAAACTTTAATTGAACTATCTTAGTAGCAAAAAGTGCACCTTTCCTTCATAAATATTTGGGGAAGATATCTTGAGATACACTTATAATTTCGACCGTAAGTGGTTTCTCGAAAATGCTGTTTTTGGAATCGCTATGACTAATGCGCAATAATGAATCATGTTTATTTCATAACTAATTATATCAATTACATATGCTACGAACTTGGAAATTTACTCTATGGTGCGTCATAAGTAAAATGTACCCTTACATTATTATCAGTATAATGTGCATACGATCGAAGAGTCCTATTAATACATACAAATTACTACTCTTAAGTGCACACATATACGTACATATATAAATATAAACATCTATGCATGTGTTTACCTGTTATAGTTGTATACATTCTATTTCATAGAACCTACTTTTAATCATAATCTAATTTGAATCAGTAAATTGTGATAATTATAAAATTAGTTGTTCGTCTAATCGACAATGACACCGCGTCATTTGCGTTGTCAAAATTGAACGTAAACCCAGACGCTGTAATGTTTACGTTGACACGCAATGGCGTCTACTATTTCCGAGTTGAAACGCGAATACTTGATCTTGGAAGCAGTAGTTCATCATCAACTCGAACCGTATATTTGATAAATAGCAGCATGCAATGGATGTGAAGTTCTGATAGTAATAAAACAATCAAGACCTAAGAGTTATTTGTTGCATTTTAGGACGATGTATATTTTCTAGAACTTTCCACGAAGCAACCAATTTCATTGTTAATAGAATTGCACGAACAAAGTCGTGATATTCCTGTGTAAAAGCATCCGAAACAGATAGAAATTCGAGCAATGATAGTTGGATAAATTTTGCTCGGTTTGTTCAATTATTGTTTGAAATATTTGCCGATTTACCCAGATATCGATTGTGTCGTTGTCGATAACGATGAAAAGGCAATTATTACAAGTAAAACGAGGTTGCTCTCGACGGCCAGTATCATGTGTATATTACAATTGACAGTGTTCTTCTCGGTTCGACTTCTAGGCGTAGGAAGCTGAGCCAATCGCAGGTCCTACACTATGAGGCAGAACTGCTATCCGACATCCGATTGGATGTACCGCACCGCGGGCTTACGTGCCTCTCGCGATTTAATTTCTAGGGGGTAGGGACAAGGGAGTCGTGACTCGGGAGAGCGTCCACTGCCATCGGAGTACAAGGAAACAGATAGTGTTAGCTCTCGCTTCTCGTGAAATTTTTCATTTGAGCGGTACGTAAACTCGTTGAAATTCTATATCACAATTGGTCACGTGTAAGTAGCAGTGCCAGCAAGCACGCGGCGAGTGTAGTGTTGCATCGGGACGAATAAAAAGTGTTAAGAAATTGAAGTTTTCACATCGGAACGCGACGTACTGTCGTGTTGCCTCCATTTTGCAATTGACGTTCGTGGAGGGAATCGTTTACGAGTCTCTCTCTCTCACGGCCGATGCTCGCCGCTTGCTTCACTACCAGTGTCATTGATTCAGCTCTGTTTACCAATCGTTTGTTTTCTTCGATGAAACAACAATCAACGGATACGAGAACCCCGCAAATTCGAATCATACATTTTTCATGTTAGCATGGCTTTTTTTTCGCGTCGATGCAGAAGGAACGAAAGTTTGTACATTGCGCAATGCGCAGCGTTCCTCGGTGCGCGGTTCCTTCGTACGAATAGCAACGGATCGTACCCCCACTACTATTCCTCCACCACTGGCCTACCCTTTCCCCCATTCGAAAACTTGTTTCACACTCCACTCCACAATTCCATTTCGAACTCCGAAATGTGATCTTCGAAGTAGTTTTCCCGCGTCGTTCCCACTGTGTTGTTATGTTTCTGCCGCTTCGTTTAAATGATAACACGGTTGTTCCCAACATACGCACATGGTGTCATTATTTACGAAAATAGGGATAATTACTTGTGAATGAATTGATTATATATAATCGTGTATAATTTACATAAAACAATATTTTCGTGTATATTTTGTTTTCGAAAAAATCGAGTTCGTAAAGTTTGAAAGCACATGAGTAATTAAATGGATATATTTTGAAATTGTTGTTTATACTTTAACGGAATTTTCGCGAAAATATAACTTTGAGTAAATAAATGTCTAATAAATAATATTTTATCTACATTGTAAATAATTTGTAAGTCACTTTTAACATTGTTACAGTTTAAAAAATGGCACGTACTAAGCAGACAGCTCGTAAATCAACTGGAGGTAAAGCACCTCGTAAGCAGTTAGCTACAAAAGCAGCTCGTAAAAGTGCTCCTTCTACTGGTGGTGTAAAGAAACCTCATCGATATAGGTAAGTCAGGTATTCAATGTAAATTGCAATAGATTACCAATAACCATTGCATTACTGTGAAAAGAAAATTTTAAAATACTAAAAATGCAATATGCAATTTTTAGACCTGGTACTGTGGCTCTTCGAGAAATCCGAAGATACCAGAAATCTACCGAGTTGCTGATCAGAAAGTTACCTTTCCAGCGATTGGTTCGTGAAATCGCACAAGATTTCAAGACCGATTTGCGTTTCCAGAGTGCTGCGATTGGAGCTTTACAGGAAGCGTCGGAAGCGTACTTGGTTGGTCTCTTTGAAGACACCAATCTATGCGCTATCCATGCCAAGCGTGTAACAATCATGCCCAAGGATATTCAGCTTGCTCGACGAATCCGTGGCGAGCGTGCTTAAATAATATGTAACTCCCATACATACCATATATTGCTACTATTACTACAATTATTATTATTAATTATCATTCATAACGATCCTGGATGGAGCATTTTCATTCCAGACTATGTATTATGTTGTACTCCACAAAAAGTGTACAAGTTCATCCCTACGATAGGTGCATAGATTTTCGAGCTCTTTTAAATCAATGCAAAATGTTATCATTTGTTTTCAATATATTGGTAGTTTTTGAATTTGGTCCATAGCTTCTTGTAAACACAAAGACTGCATTAGTTTACTAAAATAATCGGTATAATTATTTACTTTTTCTTTCAATTCATTGGAAGTTTCTTTATTATTTTAATCCTTATTTATAAAGTCAAGATATATATATATTATATAAATTGAAAGGAAACCGATCGCAAAACAATAATCGTAATAAAAGACAGAACAGATCTTCTATAAGTACTAGTAAGAATATAAAAAAGAGCTTTAGTTTCTCATTCTGATCCTGTTATATTGTATTTGTCATTATTGCAACACATGATGTCATCATTATCATTATTGGTACAATATATAGCAAAACATTTTGCATTAGGAAGTAAGACAGTTTCTTTATAGGGATCCAAAGTAGTGTTTACTATGCTAGAACTCTGGTTGTATGAAAAATACATAGGACATTTCAATCAGCTAAGTACTCATTGTTCGT
The DNA here is from genome assembly GCF_028453695.1 of Augochlora pura. Classification (NCBI taxonomy): domain Eukaryota; kingdom Metazoa; phylum Arthropoda; class Insecta; order Hymenoptera; family Halictidae; genus Augochlora; species Augochlora pura. The sequence continues at coordinate 14,203,912 of NC_135775.1, forward strand.
GTAAAAATGAACGTTTCATAAATAAATCTTTAAAATAAGATAAACCTACCTTTGTCTCTTATAGGTAAACACCATTCCACAGGTAGAATAAATTTAATGAATTCGAATGCAAATACAAGTTTAAAGACTGTTTACAATAGCTTTATTTTACAAAGATTTAAATTTACTTTTACAAATTTATTTTACAAATATTCTATTACTTGCTATTATTTGGATTTCAGCGTCATTTGGAAATCCAGTTTACAATCAGTTTGGTATTAACAATACGATTGAAATATCATTTGAATAATTTTTATTTTGATACATTTAAGCGAAATCTAATAAGGGATCGACAAATTTTCTTATTAGATAATACATTTCGTTTAGCGGCGTTAGTATATTTTCTACTTCGTATAAATATTCAGAGATCCAAAGCTATTTAAAATTATGCAAGTGGCATAAAAGCACACAAATTATGGTAAAATATCTAGTACCAATAACTTTTACATGTTCCGAAGTATAAAACTGAACTACTTCACGACGCGTGAGACAATTCATTCGTTTTGTTATTAAAAATAGACATGTATCTAACTCTAAAAGCTAAATTTGCACTAGACGTTACAACATTCTTCCTAAATTATGTCAAAGTGTTTAATCGTGTTAAAATTATGTACTGAAAATAATAGCTCACAAATTAATCTTGTAATATCATTTGTGAATATGTACCTATAAAACGTAACTGTGCTACGTGCCTACAATTATCACGTTATCAAATTTCTACATAGAAATTAAAATATTTACAAAGTCCGTTCATACCGTTGTAAAGCATACTTTTAAATAATGACGATAGGAAACTGAAAATTTCTGAAACTCGCTGAGTCTCCTTAAAACTAGGAGTCGAGTAATCTTATAATTATTAGAAGTAAATAAAAAGTAACGCGATAAAAATAATAATTCTCATTCATCCCATAATTTTGCAATAAATTAATAAATGAGATTTGAATAAGAATTAAAACAAATCAGTAGGCATAGAAGTATGTACGTCGTACGAAGTAAAAATGTATTGTTGGAATATTTCCCGTTGTTTATAATCGAATGTGGTTGCTGTTTCCAGAGGCAAAGCCTCGTACCTGCCGCCTAGTCCTAATTAAAAAATTCAATATTTTTTCATTACCATCTTTTAACACTATGGACTATAATTTATGATACTTGAATGCACACTCAAATTTGACCAGCGCTTCCCAATCATTTTTATAAAAGATTTTTTCTCGCAATCTGCTGTTTGTTAAACACCCACCCCAATATACTCGATCTGATTTGAATAGTTTTCACTATTTTACCATTACATCGTTTAATAACTTCAATTGCATACAGCTAGTATATATAATGTTAAGAGCACAGTTAAAGATTGAGAAATGCTGTACATATTTATGGATTGTGCGTAGAATGGTACAGCATGCATATCGAGACGATTAAGAGAATACTTGAGGATTTGCAATTTGTAATACTTGCTTCTTCAAGGTACATCCTATTTGCAATGAGTAATTAATGCGTGTTTCATATAATCGGTATAAAACTATGATAAAACGCTAGTTCTATATTGTGCAACTTTGAATACGTCTAAACAGTTTGATATTATACACACACAATAGAAGGTTTTATTTTATACAAGAAATGAACATTAGTGACATATACACATCATGCAATGAAAACATAAATTGCAACCATTGATGTATTACGCAATATGTGTTGTCCTTTCATGTTGTATGTACAAATTTTTATAAAACTTCCAAAGCTATTTTATGAAACAAAATTGAGCACGAGAAATCAACATTTAAAATGGTAAACATAGATTGAGCCATAATTTGTTCTACAAATTATCGAGTCTCATTATTACATGTATGTAATCTTTACATGAAATTATGCATCTAATATTGCCATTACATAAGCCAATACTCCGAATATGCGTATTCATCTATACGTATATCTGTTATTTACAAGTACACTTATATTACTATGAACTTATCTTTTTTAACTTACTACTAAAATGAAATTATAAAAACATATTATATTACAACATATTGTTGACTCAACCTAATATACACAAGAGCTTCATAATAACGTAAACGTACTTAAAGTAAATATGAAAAAATTAGACACTTAAGAAAAAAGTGTTACATAGCTTTTGATAAACAATATCAGATAATTGATCAATTTACATTGCAAAATAAGGTAATACTCATTAACTTAGGAATTAAATGAAATATTCAAACTAAAATGAATATAAATAAACAAAGGTCTCAATAATTTTGTCTAACGAAGTCGTCCAAGAAAATTAAAAAATATGAGTTCATTAGTAACACATTAAATTTATTTAAAACCGTTTAAAATTTATCCTCTTGCAGATTTAAATTATTGAGACCACGTCAGATATTACAAAACTAAGAACATTTTTTTTATATCACAAAAAGAAAATTCGACAGTTAAATGCAATTCGGTATTCACCTACACCTTATATTAAAATGTGATGAATAATAGAGTACGATTATGGAACTGGAAGTATTAAGTCACGTTAAATTGAAATCAAACAACTTAATAGAGACTCATAAATCTATCATGATACTAAATAATTTTGATCGCTTTGTCTCAGAGATGTATTAAAAACTAAGACGTAATGCGCCTTACAATTAGGACAATGTGAAAAAGAAGAGGGATGCACTATTTAAATTAGTACCGCAAGCGAAGAACGGACTATATAAAAAGTAATGCAGTCTTATGAAATATTTTGAACTTTCAGAGTAAAACACTAGTGAGCTGGGATCATTGGGAGCTTTGAGTACACACAAATTCGTGTTTCTAGCATTCACAAGAAGCACTATGTATGTAAAGGACGAACATAGAACTAAATAAGTACAGCTAATTTAATAATTATCATGTATCACTTTTCCATTATCACTGAATTATAAATTTATCAGAAGCTCTTTCATTGAAGGAGGCAATATTGCACAAAAAATAAATTATCTATTTTTTAATTCAATTCCGAAAAAAACCATATTAAAACCTGCACATTGATACATGATATTTTACTACAAGTACACGCAGTGCACAAAGATAAAGGAATAATGACGTAATTTTTCAACATTATTACGATGCTCTAATGTTACCTGTAGAGATCACGGACGGCTTGATCCTCCCGAGATGGATTTGGACACGTGTTTAGCTTATTCTCCAATGCCTGTGTTGATTAAACAGCTATCGTTAATGTATTGTCGTTTTACAAATGTGTTGTTGTGATCAGCACATATTTTTATGCTTCTTCAGTGCACAAATAGATACCATTGGACACTACTATTTACATACAGGAAGATTAGCCAGGGAAGTAGGAAATTAAGTGTATGTACAGTAACAAAAGTTTAAAGTTCAAAGCAAAAGAATCCAAATAAAGACCTGTGTCACAAGAATGCAGAAAATAATTTAACGGTGAGGTATCATGGAGGCTTGGTCAGCACTTGGTTGATCTGGGTTGCTGTTGTATACATTGACTAGGTGTATGAGCCTGGACGGATGGTAAATCGGTAGGTGTAGCAGACACTGTTTTTTTCCCACCCAGACAAGTGCACTTTACCCTCCTACACTCCATGCAGACCCACCTGTCAAGCTACCAAAACACCAGCTACGTCACGCTACCAATATCATAGACTAATGACTAGTTTTCGTATAAACTCAACATATTTGGATATAGGGTTCGAAAATATTGGCAATCTAAAATTGTTTATGCGAATAAACGATTCATGCTACATGGAACAGTTACCTAGTGCCAAAGACATTATTTACGGCAACTGATAAAGTCACTTAAAAACTTCAGGGTATACAAGCCATGCATCAAAACTATTTCAATGTACATCATTGTGTACTCAACAAGTATAAAAATGTAAGATGTATTTATATAGCAAAAAAAATACTTACTCCAACTTTCCTCATAAGATCACCAATCATATTCATCGCTAATATTCTTGTGCATGGTGCCAATGGTGGATTCACATTATTATTGTTATTGTTGTTCCCAGTTACACCCCCTACCACTCTGTTTCCAACTAATTGCAAACAGGAGAAGACAAAAGTTACTACAGGTATATAATATTAAACTATCGAACTTAGAGAAACTGTAGCTACTAAATGGCACAATACTTTCATAAGAATAAATAAAAAAAAATAGTCTACATGCAAGTTGGATGCACATTATATTTTTTTAGAAACTAAAATAAAGAACAAGTTTGTTAAAATAATTTTTATTTCATTGATAACAATATCATATATATGTGTATATATGTTATATAGATATGTGTATGCATATATTTATATATATATATATATATATATACATATACACACACAGACACACAGGAAGATAAAAGTCATTAAAGCATATAGAAGAATGTTATTGAAGCATAAAAGTCGGATTGAGCAAAAAATTTTTTAATAAGTATCAATTAATGATAAACAAATTACTTATCATTGAAAAAGAATTTTAAATAGCATACAAAAAATATAATTTACGATTCGATAATCAAACTTTGCATCCATTTATTGCCTCACAGTTAAATCGATCTGTTAGAATTAATATATTTGTCGTTGATCCTTCAGTTTGAGAGTATTAAAGATCATCTTTTAGGTCCAAAGCAAAACATGCGTTTAGTTTTACGAAATGTATTATGTATCTTACTTTTTAGTGGCGAAGTTGTATTACTTGGAGGTATGGATTGTTGTACTATTGGGGTAGATGATATATGAGTTTCCAATTCAACTTGTAGCTTATTACTATCGACATGATTACGAACTCTGTCTGCGGACTTATCGTTATCTGGTTGATGCCTTTCTTGGACTTGAATCTCCTGCTTTAAGTCTGTAACAGCGCCTATTATTAAGATTACGTTACTCAATATGACCTCAAGTCTTATTAGTTATTTTATCAACCTCTAATTTCGTCCATTAATCTCTGTACTATAACTTTTAGGCCTTCTTTTTCGTCAAGTTCCGATTCCAGCAAAGCATTTTTTTCAATGGCTGAATTAAGCTTAGCCTCTATTTCCTCCTCTGTTACCCTGTTTATCCTAAATGGAAGGAATACAAAAATTGTAATACGTGTAATTTAAATGAATTTATTCTTATCATTGGAGTGCAAACATTTAAATACCTGTGAGCTCTTTCTAAATCGTCATTCTTTTGCTCTAATTCTCTTATATACTTTAATAAATGATCATGTTGTGCTTGCAAATCTTGAGCCTTTCCCTGAAACATTGCACAGTCTGATGTTTGTTGATCTAATCTTGTCCTCAATTGTTCCACCTCAGTGGCAAGTCTAACATTTCGTTGGCGTAGTTCTCTATTAGTTTTTTCTGCTTGCTCCAAGGATGCTTCTAATTCTTTTTCTAATAATTGTGAATTTTCTTGGAACTCTTCCAATTCTCTTTCTATATCTTCTTTCCTATAATCATAGAACATCAATTTGTTTGTTACATGATCTAACTTCTGTGATCTTATAGCTAATTGATAAATTACATAAAAATTGAAATCCTATCAAAGAATTTAGAAAAATTAACTTACCTTCTGTGTAGTTGATGTGCAAGATCTTTCCAATACTGAACTTCATCATCCTTAGACACAAATTGTGGAGGATCAATGTCCATCATTTTATAGGTATTTCCAACTTTGTTGTTTAAGTTTTAGATTATTGTATTGGAAGCAATTGACAGCTACAATCCGTTTTGATTTACCAATGGGACTGGTACATTCTACAAAGGAAATAGATTGATTAATTTGTGAAATTCTGTCTAATAAGTGAATATATATACACTAAACTATTGACGTTCTTGTCGACGAGTATGTTCAATATCGTAATCGGCATAGTGAAAGTTTCATTGCTTTCGTTAACTGAAACTGGAAAAAGGGAAAAAGAAGAGAAGAAATGTACGATTGTCCTGTTAACATTACATATGTAGATATGTACTCGGAACAGAATCGAAATAACGTCAATCTAACCTACTTCGCAGTAATCAGTACATTGATTAGGAAACAATGAATGTGCCGTGAAATTGAGGGACGAGTGAAACCGTGAATAACAGACCAGTTAGTTAAAAAATGTTGCATGTAATAAAAGTGAGATTTGCTGCAAAATGCTTTTGAAATAGGAGCACTTACGTGGTTCGTTGAAGGGTACATGCGACAATTTGACGAAGCGACGAACGGTCCAGTGTAAACTCCGCGGCTATCTGTGACCGAACCGAAACAGAATCGTAGACGTTTATCGCTATGAGTGTTGAATGAAACGGTCGAAAGACTCGTGTAAACGCATAAAAATTGAATCGTTATATGATGAATATAAATACGGAAGACCTTGAAAAACACTAGCAGGTGAAACGTAGAGCGAATGTCGCGTGAGACACAAATGTCATTACCGTGGAATTATGAGTCACTGCTCAGTTGAGACGGTAAGTTAGGAATAAGAAAAATGAAAAATTTTCTCCGATGAATACCGCGTTCCAAACACAGCAGAAATCAAACTAAAAACCATTCGTTGAATCGGCCATTTGTTTTCCATCGATCGTAAACCGCACCGCTGTATTCGCGATCGATTTACATTCAGCGTTACTCTTCGTACGACAATTCCGACTGAAAGACCCGCGCCTATTTACCACTTGCAAAATGGCAGATACAAATACATATAACGTATCTCTCTCTACTTTCGATCACAATGCTACGGTTACGGCGTAGTTAAGGTGGCGTTCGAGAGCTAACCGGTTACGCGTCTATCAGACATGGTGGACCATGGTGGATAGTCGTGGATTCAGTAGCAGTACATTCGGATACCATCAATAGGTAGTTCAACCCCTTTTTTTCTAGTGTCCTACGTTCTAAATTATATTTTTGAGCCAGAACGATAAAAACCAAATAACAGCATACACTATTCACCATTTTTTATATCTTCTTTTTCTCCAAAAAAGTGCATATAATATAGAAAGACAAAGGTAATCGAAACATTTGTATAGTGCTACACAACATGCGTAACTGCGCATATGTACATACTTACATGCTTAAATAACATGTCATCAATATCAAACTTACGATTTTCCTGTACACATTCTCGTATACTTGCCACTCCTCCGTAATTGTTTATCTACAATTGTCATCATTGCGCGTTATATAAAAAATTATGATCATGCCCCAATGTGCCTGGTATTTTCGAAATTATACCGTTTTTTGTATAAATTATAAATCATTATTTATATATCCATTAATTCATTGTTATGAAATAGAATATGACTTGTAAAGTGTAACAATATAAATTTTGTAAAGCTGTTAATATAACGTGTAAATTTATTTATGCAATTTCCCTAGATCTTTCATCTATAACAGTCTTCCAAGTTTAAAGAATCATTGTTATATGACATAGAAGATAAATAACATAATAAAAATAAAGTGTAAGGTATGGACAAATACAGTGTGCGACAAGAATAGAAAGAATTATTAAGACGCCACCTACGGAGGCAGGTTTGTGAACTAATGCTCTCTATCTTTGCAATGTATAAAACAAGAATGTCCCCCCGGGTCTTCCTTGTAAGCCCGGGGGAACATGATTTGAAATAAATATACTGCTCTTGCAGAAAGGCGAAAGTAGTCTCGCTCCTGCCACCTACATTTTTTGGAGACCTCGAATTCCCTGGTATTTAGTGAAATATAATTATAGTGACCCTGATTAATATTCGGATACCTTTTAAAATGCAATAACTTTTTTAGAACGGGACCAGTCTAATAGATCAGGGTTTGGAATTAATCAGCACGCAACATGAGGTTCGTAATGGCTATACCTCCTGAGTCCCACTACGCGTCTCTCTTGCCTTGGCTGCATCTTTTACTACGGATAACATAAATCGCTTGTGCCGATTTCTTTATACAGGATGTTTCAAAATTACTTGCAATCGACAAATGAGGAATTCTTAAGAGCATTTGAAATAACTTTTTCCTTTACAAAAATTTTCTCCAAGATATCGTTAACAAGTTATTAATGAAAACCACTGACCAATGACGAAGCCCAGTTCCGCTGATTGGTTCAACCGGCTCGCGTCAACTAATCTCGTCTCTCATTGGTCAGTGGTTTTTGTAAATAACTCATAAACAATGCTGTGGGTTGCATTTGCGCTAAGGGAAAAGTTACTTCAAATAACCTCAGGAATCCTTCATTTACTAATTGCGAGTGATTTTCCAAACACCCTGTATATGTGTATATGTAATATTTAGGTGATCATTTGGAAAGAAGACACGCGACGGGACTTTGGGAGCACAATCCTTGCGAACCTTATGTTACGTGCTGTTTAATCCCGAGACTTGTAGTAAATCATAACTAGAATGCTTTCCTTAAATTTTACTATTGCTTACAATGACGAAAGAAATAAAAAAATTTTCATTTCTAAATTTTTTTATCTGATGCTATCACGAAAATGAAAAAAATACGGTTGTTTACCACAATAGTCACTGTGCATGTTAAAAATTCTAAAAAGTTTTGTTTCGATTTTTGACCGATCAATGTGAGAAATCTGCAGTTTTAAAAATCTTTTAATGTTTGTAGCTTGACTTTACGTTAATCGATTTCGCTGAAATTTTCAGTATACATATAATTTACAGCATCAATAAAACGTATTTTTTAAATATTTGTCATAAATATTCTAAACAATAGTAAAATTTTAAAAGAGCATTATACTTACGGTCTAAATCTAATAAACTGATCCTTCTATCAACTAAAAAAAAATTCAAGTCGTTTAGTCCAGATGTAAAAGAGACATTGTAGGTATCCGACAAGGTCTGACTTATGCATTTTACGGAGAGAAAAAAGAACAGACGGCCAGTCTCTCTACACACCAACTCGAGAGAAGATTCATTTATTATTCATTTCTCGCTAATGAATTATAAATATTTGTATTTAATATTTAATTAAAGAATGTAAAGTGAACTTCTAGTTATTTTCACATATAGTTTTTGATTGAGTTTTGTGTGTTTGTGAATAGTTATTAATAATAAATTTTGCAAGCTGTGTTCCGGTACAACATTAAATATCCAATTTGATAGCGTCCTATAAATAATTAATTTCTTGACTTCAGAAACGTCATGTATAATAATTAAAGAAGCAGAAATGAACCTCTAACTGTATGCTACTATTTCATTTAAACACATTTGGTACTATATTAGTACATTATTAACGATTTTTTCACGTATATCTTCTACTCTATATCCGTAATTTGTAAGAGAATGACAGATTTATTTGCAACAAGGATAACGCTAGCCTAATCGTTGCACTATTTTGCTTTACAGCTCTTTAGACTTCACTACCCCAAGCTGAATAAACAGATTTATTGGCACGTTCACGTTATTCCTGTGGTCGATTTAAATAATGTTTTATACTTTATTAACATTTTTAAAATATCGATTAAATTAATGAATTGTTTACTGCTACCTTGTAAATATTTATTCAATTGTTATTATTTTTATATCAAGTTATTCAATTCATAATAAACCTTCTTATGGAGAACACGTGTTTATCGAACTGTAATAATTTATTTATTAGCTTGATAATTTCATATAAAAAGTTTAATTAAATTGTAAGTGTTAAGTGCGAATACTTTAATCAAACAGTTCATTTATATAATGACCTTCATATTTATTTGGTGACCTCAACGTGATCTTTCTTAAAGAAAAAATTAAGATGCTGTTATGATTGAAGCAAAAGAAAATTTTTATTTTAATTTAAAGAAAGATAAAGATAGATATAACAAATTCGCAACTACAAGAATTACAAAAACAAATTACAATTCTAATTGTTAATATGAAAAAAGTCAAGATTAATTTCGTCTAGAACAGAATGGAATACGTCAAGAACAAGGTTCAATAATAAAGAATCACTATGTTATCACCATAAAAAATTTAGAGAAAATTCTTTCAAATAAGAACCCTGCTCATAGACTGAAAATGTTCAAAAGAAAAGATAAAATGAAAAATTGTTATTGAAAAACTAGAAATACTGTCTGGAGTACAGGTGGTACTTAAATGGTAATTATCATCTCACTATTAATGACAAAAGTATGTTTAATTACTGTAAATTTAGGATTTTGTAGAAATTTTACATAGGAATTCATTATGGACTTGATAGGTACACAAGATTTGATAATAGGAGCCAATTTTATAGGTCATTTTAATCTCCTGGTGGATTTAAATGAAAAAAAAATATTGGACAAAGAAACAAAATTACAAATATTTGGTTTTCTTTAACATATACATACAATTTCTATTTCAATGATAAATAATTTTTTCACACATAAAGAATTATTACAAGAATATATTAACAATACAAAATCAATTCAAAAAGATGTTTTAAAAAGAGATAAAGATATTTATCATTATACATATATTAACCCCCTGCTGTACTTTAACGAGTCAGACTCGTGATGGTGATTTATAACAATAAGTTGTTAGATATGAATGTTTATCCATTCTTTTAAGTTGGAATCAAATTTTATTCCCTTGTTACCAATATTTAAACATTCGAGTATTTGTAAGTATGGAATAAATATAAAATTCCTTTTTCTTCAAAGAAATTTTAACCATGGTAATTGTAAAGAAAATGGTATGGCAAGGGGTTAACTAATGAACAATCTATTACTGAAAAACCTAAATGATTAACACCAGATAAATTTAAAATTGTGGAAGTAGAATTTGAAGATTTGATATGGAAAGAAATGTATAGGCCATCATTTAGTTAATGGGCGAGTCCTTTAAATATGATTTTTAAGAAAAATGGAGAATGGTAACTATGTTTAGATTATAGAAAAATAAATTCAGTAACTATTCCTGATTGCTATCCTGTTCCTCATATACAAGATATTTTATTTAAATTAGCAAATTCAACAATTTTTTTGGCGATAAATCTTACTAAAATTTATAACTAAATACCAATGGTTTCTGAAGATATATCAAATCATTTCGTTTATTTGAATTTTTAGTTATGCCACTTGGATTGACGAATGCTGCTCAAACATTTCAAAGGTATGTATTTGGATAATATCTTGTCATAGTTACATGAATGACATAATTCTCACATTGAAATTGAAGAAGAATATAGGAACATTTAAAAATAATTTTTGGACAATAACAAAAATGTGGATTGTATATTAATGTAAATAAATCTGTTTTTGGAGTTAAAGAAATTAAATATTTAGGATATTTAGTCAATGCTAAAGATAAAAGATCTATTGAAGATAAAGTTCAAGCTTTAAAAGATTTTCCTCTTCCAAAAAACCGGACAGAACTTAAAAGATTTTTAGAAATAATAAATTTTTATTGAAGGTTTAATCCTATGGCAGTAAACATTCATGTTCCTGTACATTCTTTGCTTGCAGGTGCTAAAAAGAAGGATAAAAGAATAATTCAATTGACAGAAGAATGAAAAACTTCTTTTCATCTTTCAAAAGAGCAATTGATTAATGCAACATTATTAAGTACATTCTGTAGCAAATGCATGTCTAGCATTAACTACAGATACATCAGTTACAGTAATGCGAGCTGTATTGGAATAATATGCTAATTATGAATGACAACCATTGGGATTTTATTCTAAAATTTTTTAATTTCATGATTGAAGGACGAGATTATATATATGTATATATAAATATAAATCAATAAATAAAACTAACCATAAACACAATTTTTGCACTTCAACAGAAATCTTTGAAAGCTTCACTTTGACAACTTCGACATTTAGATTTTATAGGACAATTTACAATGAACTTAATTATATTAAGGCAGATGAAAATATAATTGCAGTTACTTTTTCTAGAACTGAAGCTATTGAAATGCTTGTGTAGTAATCATAGAAAACTTAGCAGAAGTACAACAGACAAATGAAGAATTAAAAAAGATAATTTCAGACAGAAAGTCAATGTTTAAGATTGAATACAAATTTTACCAATAGTGTTCTTAGGATTAAGAACAGTTTTTAAAAAAGGTATAAATTCGTCAGCAGCAGAAATTTTATATGGACAAACTTTAAGATTGCCTGGTGAACCCCTTTTAGAAAAAGAGACACCAATTAATCAAAAGATATTTTTACACAAATTAAGAGAATACATGAAAATGTTGAAGTCACATTACACAACGCATTATACTAAAAATAAGGTATTTATTAATAAAGATTTAAATTCATATACACTGTATTTTTAAGAGTAGATACAGTCAAACCACCTCCAACACTACCGTACGAGGGTCCATATGAAATCATTGCCAAACTATCAGATCGTATTTTCACAATAAAGATTGATGGACAGTCTACTAATATTAACATTGAAACATTACAATCTACATACTTGAAAAATTTAGAGCAAGATGACCAGTTAGAAAATTTAGACTGTCCTTTATTTTCAAAAAAAGAGCGGACTCAAATATATCCTGGGTTCAAAGAAAGAGAAAACAAGATTTAATATTTAAATGATCTTAAATATTCAAAGGGGAGTAATGTGGCGGATGTAAATAATTAACGTTTTCTATTTTATCAATATTTTTTAAATATCGATTAAATTAATGAATAAGTTATTGCCACTTTGTAAATATGTATTCAATTGTTATTGTTTTCATATCAATGAGTCATTAAATTTATAATAAATGTGCTTAGAGAGAACGCGTGTCTATTAAGCTGTAATAATTTATTTATTAGTTTGATAATCTCATATAAAATATTTAATTAAATTATAAGTGTTGACTGTAAATATTTTAATCAAATAGTTTATTTATATAAAGACCATCATCCAACATATCCCTTTCTTCGTTGTCTTCTATCTTTGTCATATATTGTCTTTGTCCTTGCTTACACATCGCCTACGCCTACGCATTACATATACCATCTACGTGCTTTTACCAACCAGGTTTCGCGGGCTGTACGAATATTCAGAATCCCCTCCAATTCTCTAACTGCAAAGGAAGGAAAAGAAGGTTAGGAGCCACCGAGAGTAACGCGACACGATACTCATAACTTTTAGTCCTTTCCTCTTTCCCTTGCGTTGGCCAGTGGTTAGACAAAAAGGTACAATTTCTGAAAGTTTCTACGGTTTGCGAGCGTTACTACTATATACCAACTGTTACGAGTGCCGCGATCGCGCTGCCTGCCGGCGTTTAGCATCATTTATGTAGTGTCGATCAGAAAGATAGATCGAGGGTCTATTGAACCACACTGTAAAAGTGTTTTATTATTATGAAATTGGTTCTCTAATTATTTCGTTTAAATAACGTAATAAGTAAACAAAAGTAAGAATTAGTTACATGCACGATTAGGTATTATTCAGGAAAGATATGGATGACGAAGCTGAAACTTATAAGTTATGGAGAATAAGAAAGACTGTGATGCAGTTGTGTCATGATCGAGGTTATCTCGTTACTCAGGACGAGTTGGATCAAACTTTGGAACACTTTAAAGAACAGTTCGGTGATAAACCGAGCGAAAAAAGACCAGCACGCAGTGATTTAATTGTTTTGGTAGCTCACAATGACGATCCTACAGATCAATTATTTGTATTTTTTCCGGATGAGCCCAAGATTGGAATCAAAACAATTAAAACTTATTGTCAGAGAATGCAAGAAGAGAAGATTCACAGGTAGTGTTACAATTTATTATGGAAACTTGATTTTTATATTATACATTCTCTATCTATATTTTATATAATTATTTATCACAAATAGGGCTATTATCGTCGTTCAGCAAGGTATGACACCATCTGCAAAACAGTCTTTGGTAGACATGGCTCCAAAATACATATTGGAACAATTCTTGGAATCAGAGTTACTCATTAACATCACAGAACATGAATTAGTACCTGAACACATTGTGCTTACACCAGATGAAAAAGAAGAACTGCTTACCAGGTACAAGTTGAAAGAAAATCAGTTGATGCGTATACAAGCTGGTGATCCTGTTGCCCGTTATTTTGGCTTAAAACGTGGACAAGTTGTAAAAATTATCAGGCCATCCGAAACTGCTGGAAGATACATTTCTTACAGACTTGTATGTTAAATAAACAATTTTTGTATGCAACAACTATGTCATACATGTATATTGCCTTGAAATGAAAGTACCTTTATGTATTATATAATTTTGATAAGTATAATGTAAGACAAAAAGATGTACAAAATATATGAGTTATTCTGTTAATTAACGAATTACAAATGTATTTGCAGGTAGTATTTAATTATACAGCAATTTTTTTAATTGTTACGCAATAAATAATTTTTACTTTGATATCAAAATTGATAGTTAGGATTAGCAGATACAACTTTTTTCAAACATGTAACTTTATTATATTTGATTATTATACATTTCTTGGTCCAGATACATCCATAGTATACTGTTGTCTCAAGACAACTCAATTCCAAATTGATTTAAGTAATTTATACAGAATATGGGAAACATTGCTTATAGTAAGTGAATGTGTACCATACTTCAATGTCTTGCATCAACAATCAATATAAAATATTTAGAAAACTAGAGAATGCAAAACGTATACAACGACTGTTAATGAGACCTATTAAAAAATAATGAAATTAATGGAGTGTAAATATGCTTGTCAACACGAATATGCAATAGAGGTGGATCTACATGCTTTTGAATTATTTAAGCCTGAGATAAAGATTTCCCAAAGTTTTTTTCAAATTGTAAATGTCTATTCTACATCCACGTTTCTAATAACATTAACTACAGTGGTAGAATAAAACTTTTAACAATTTTAATACTTCTTAAAACGTAAACAAACGATCGCTACTGTTTCGGGATAATTCAATAAATAGTAATTTTTCTCCCGATTTGATCAGGATAACATTTGCTTCAATAGGAACTATACAAAATATTATAAATCATTTCAAAAAATGTCAGCAATGTAAAGGGGATTATTAAATAACTATATATATATTTTTTGTAATCTCTTATTTGTAAACGTCAATCGTTATGTTATTGGATTCAGTACTAAAACCAAATAGTACTGTATTTTGTAATTATTGCAGTCTTTGAATTAAAAAGAAATCTATTATTACTTTAGAATAATTGCCTCTTCTTGTTTTTACTTATTTTATATAAATGTAGTGCTCATACAAATACAATGCAACTTTCAATTACTATATAACGCACTTGTAAAATACTCATAGAATTTAAATTATTAATTCTTACATAACAAGTACCAAAAAGTATTATGGATTATGGGCGTAAGTAAATAAGGCATGCAAGTGTAATTAATATAATATATTGTTATCAATAAAATGTAACATAACGAATAATAATAATAATAATAATTACAAAATAGGGCTACGTATTTTCACTGTTTACACGAAGATAAAAAAAGTAAGGTGTGTCGAAATAATCTGTTAAAAAGAAAGTGTTTAAAAAATATACACGAACTAGCGATCTTTTAAAAATTATATGTCTCACGTTATACAGACAAGTCTATTTCGTATGACCAATTTGAGGAATTATATCATGTTTTGGTATGTGTTGAAAAATGCATTACGGAACACAAATTCA
This sequence comes from Augochlora pura, assembly GCF_028453695.1. NCBI lineage: Eukaryota > Metazoa > Arthropoda > Insecta > Hymenoptera > Halictidae > Augochlora > Augochlora pura. Next base: position 14,219,492 of record NC_135775.1, read on the forward strand.
TCTCGATTCTGTGTTTTACTTGATTCGCTAATTTATTTCTGACGTGTTACAAAGAATAAATCAGTTGCTCGTTGTACTCGAGTCCCATTAATATATGTATATGTATAACACATACCATGTTCGTGTAAAATTGGCATTTTTGTTTGTTATTCTTTATCGTAAAATCTCAAAAAAAAAACACCATGACATATTTCAAGAAAGAAAAGTTTGTTTCATAAGACAGGTAGTAGTAATAAAAAAAATAAAAGTTTCCAATCGAGAGAAGTTTCACCCATGAGACAACATTACAGAAATTGCAAATGATCTTCGTTAATACTTAAAAAAACATTTCCCTCGAATCTTGTCTGAACGATTACTCAACGTACAGTCTGAAAGTACAAGTCTATATTATATGATACACAGCAAGTATATCTGATACATCAGTATCAGATTTGTCTCAATCGTTCGAGGAATATTATCTTCCCCTTATTACTTGTAAAAATATCCACAACATAGAGGCATAGTGTGCATTTTATGCCAAAAGGCGACGCGTTTTAATGCTATATCTATATAAAGTTCTTGTATCTGGCATTCTAGGCTCTTTATCACGAAGGTCACCCGTTCTTCGAACAGCAAATTCTCGTATCGAAAAATACAGTGTTTACGCCAGCCTTACATTAAATTCGACTTTCGAAACAGTATGTATTTTTCGTTTAATATGGCCGATGCTCCTTGTTAACCGATGTACACACAAGGTCAATATTATACCTTCGCGTTTGAACACTCCATTAATGGACTACCAAGAAATAGGAAACACCACTCCACAATTCGTTTGTCACACGTAAATGTTATGAATGTATTTTCAGGTCTACTCTCTACTCGATTACTTGTGAAACTGAAATATGAGATGCTTATGGGATGTGTCTATTTTACACGCATAATGACTATTAATAAATTCGAGTAGTAATATCAGTCTCAGTGAAAAGTTCTCCTGCCGATTTGAATATAAACAAACTAAAAAAAAACTTGCTACCTTGCTGTCTGCTATGTAATAAAACTCTATATCTGTGCAGTTGTGTTACTAAACGAGGAGAAGCTTTTTCAATGGGACCGATAAAGAGTACTAATGGTGTATCAAGCCAAGCTAAAAACTCGACGTCTAGACCACCAATGCATCCTGGTAGCCCATTCAATAGGCGGAGTTTGCAAAATTTTCTTGATTAATTCTGCTCCAGCTCTGATCCTGTGTATAGTAGTGGTGGGACATGGTGGCCGATGCTTTTGGCCTATGTGTGCGCGATATCAGGCCTAAAATCAACGATCATTTTATTCTGAAAAATCAAATGAAAAGCTTAAAATACTGCTATTATACTTACCTAGGAGTGATAAGGAGTGACATATGTAGATGGGAACAAGCCTCGTCTATTACCAATTTCTCCGTGCCACCAATGTTGATCCGTACGGTCGGTTACAGTAATTACATCACCTCGTTTAAACTCGAGTTCACCAGGTTCTTGTGGCATAAAATCGTATAAAGCTTGTACTAGACACTGAAACAAAATATGATATTACGATAAAAATTAAGCAATTCCTCTCTTTCTCTCTCTCTCTCTCTATATATAATTACTTCTTCTGGGACCATATCTCGTAATTTAACATCTTGCGATCGAGAAACAGACGCTGTACGGTGATATTCTACTAATTCATTAAGACTGTTAAATTTGACCACCCACAAGAAGAATTTTCCTTGGGCATCCCTTAAGACTTTGAAGTGCTGAACACCATCTGAACATCTGAAGGAAACCATCCAATAATTATTACTTAATAGGTACATTTAATCTGTGTAGTTTCTTTCCAATAGAATTTTACTAACTTAACAGACAAAGAGAAATCACCAGGCGAACTTTCACTAATTCTAATAAGAAAAGCGCCTTCTTGTTTGTTCATTAATAGTCTTTCTGCATCTGCTCTGGTTATCCTTCCATAATACCAACTGTAAGAGATATACAAAGCATGAGCAAACAATGAAAACATGAAAGAAGTTAATAGCAATTTACAATAAATTAATGAAAAAAAAAAGAAATAGAACACCCACTCATGGTTTTTCATTTCTATGTAGTTACTTGGAATGAGTCCTTCTCTGGAATCTAGTTCAGCTCTGTACCAGTTCATGTCATCCTCCATATTTAGAATCTGTAAGAATAACATAGCTGTTATACCATGCATGTTATGGTAATAATGTTCTGTGTTAAATCTGTTAAGGCTAACAAATATGTCTATCATTCTAATATAACGATAGACAAAGCATTAACAACATTATGTTCAATTTTATTCCAAAAGCTCATACTACTGTACAATTATTTGAAACAATTGAACCATTTATACATCTTTTATGCCCTTTTAATAGAAAATATTTTCTCTTTAAATACTTCCACATGAATTATACTTTCAGAGGATTTAGTCATAGATAATTAAAAAGCAATGTCTCTGGAAGATTTTAGAACACAAACGACTCTCTATTGTGCAACATTATAATTTACCGGTGAATTCTTTTAATAAAAGGAAATGTGTAAGCTAAAAGGAATGTCATACAAATTTTTAATTAACCACAAACGGAACAGGAAAAACAGAAATTGTTATCTTTATCACAATATCAATATTACTTTGAGCCACATGTTTTAGGCGCAAATAATATCGAAAACCTCCTAAAAATCAACATCTTTCCTTCGACTCGAAAAAAAAGCGAACGGGGAGCATCATTTTGATCAGAACGCTATGCATTGTCGCGAATATCCTGAAGCGACACGCGACATCCGTTTGCGCGATAGCAGTTCGGAAAGTTCAGGATTGGTGAAACCATGTGTCGAAAACTAGCAGCGGTGAACGGTTTTCTCCAATTTTCTATTCGGAGAGTGTATCGCTATGGTTGAAGATCGAGTATTAGATGTACAAACCTTGAGGATTTGACTCCTTCGAAAACTAAGCTCATCCTCGGCGGTAGCCGTAAAATCATGCTTTGCTATCGCCTCCATTCTGCTTCTTCGTTCCACGAGAACAAGAACGACAGAGAGGAAGAGAGAGAGACAATATTATATATCCAGAGGTTGAAGGCAGCGCTAAAACTAGTCGCCTTTGTTTGTCACTGGGAAAATGCAATGACAGATACTGACTGTTATTAGTCTGGTACGGAGGTAGATTTTCCTGGTTGATATTTCTATACTATGAGTCAAAGACACGTAGGTGGTCACGACTACAGAACGGAACGCGCGATACACACGAACGAACGACCACTTGTGCTTTTCTCTGGTGCGCTGCCTACGATTATCTGAATTAGTCCTCCGTCAGTCCGCCTGGATCAATGGCACATTGGCACGAACATATTAGGTGCAACACGACTGCTGCTCGCGGATGGACCCGTTCGACGATTCGTGTCACTTTTTAAGGAAGGTGAACTGTCAAAAGCAAAGGTAGGATCACGCGCTCGCACGGCTGTCCATCGCTCGTCTTATCAGACATTACACTCTCGACTCTCCCACTGATCTCGGCTCCGTGTTTCGGTCCACCGATGCGCACTGGCTCACTGCGCCGACAAGCCCACCTCGACGTCCGGATTCGCCTCTACACCAAATTGAAATGCGATCGACGCATTCGATGTCGAGGTGTACACCGATTAAACGACTATCAGATTCCTGCAAAACGAGCTGACAAACAACTAACGCTAGCTTTCCACAGCCACAGAGACAGTGAACGCGATTTTACCAGACGAAATCTCCAGCGTACTATTTTTCTGTGGCGCAGGCGCGCGCATGCGTGTTCTATGTATGCTGCGTCGACTGCTCTGCCACCATTTTGTACTTTATGATATCACCCGTATGTGTATACCACTAATGTTCCGACTTTTCAAAGCACTATCTTTGTATCACTATCTTTCAGCACTATCTTTCTATCTTTATCATCACAATATTTTCCATTTACGGATTAAGCATCGTGTATGGTTTACTTTTAACCGTTAGATTGAAAGCTCGATGATCGAAAATCGATAAATAGATTTGGCGAGCTTTTGAATGATCTAGCGAGCTTGCTCTACCAGTACGGGTCTATTCAACTTTTTCGTACAATAGTTTTCCGTTTGTTCCTCGGAATAAATATTCTGTTCTTGAAATTCCATCGATAAATCAAAACTGAAGACCAAAGATAATAGGGTACTGCGTATTTTCCGCTTTCCGTCATTTCCTGCCATGTAGAATGGATTGCTATCGGGTAATTGGATACTGACCATGCGATAATAGCGAATGAAGCCGTGTTCGTTGCATAATTATTTCACTCATCATTGAAGGAAGCACGATTGCGTTAAATGATGAAATTACGAAACAAGAATCGACTAAAAATTTGACTCATTACGCAAGCGATACCGAAACCACGATTATTCTACGTTTGAAAGCGTCTTGCGCCATGAAATATGCAAAAGAGAAATAGAAATAGAGAAACGTTCGAACTTACCACGAAATGCTTGTACATTTCCCGCCGACATCATTGTCACCGATCACGTGAGTTCTCAATAAACGTGCAGTGAAAGCAGGATAGGTTATAGTATTTGCAACGTTCAGATTGAAATTAGAACTATCGTTCTTATAGATGTTTACCAAAGGACGGTAAACATATTTGAAATAAATGCTTGGTCGCGCGGTAGATGGACGTATTGCACAAGATACACGTACTTCTACAGCGATTAAAGCACCGGAAATTATCTTTTAGTTTACAAAGCGTAGTTTGCTCGTTTTTCAACTCTATTTACAGTTGACCGACGGGTTTCGAGAGACGGGTCATCGATGCGTCAGCGTCAGGTTATTGTTAATTGTTACCGGGGCATGGTTGTTTTCGAAGCAGACAAAATTGGCACGATAAAGATCTCCGATTGACGTTCTTCATAAGTACAATGCGATCGAGGCAGCAGTGGTGAACGCGGTTAAACAATGAAAACCGTCGCGCCGCTGTAACGCGTATTGAGTTAATTATCCGCGTGTGTCGATCGATAATTGCTCGACGTAAATAGGCGCCGTTAACTAATTATCAAAACGCCCATTGTCGACCTTGATGAATGTTCGTTAACGAGACCTTTGACGCTGAACAATGTTCCTTTTTGTTTTATTCAATTTATTCACTTCGATTGAATTGAATTCATTAGTCCGAAATAGATTTTTGAAATAGTTTGAAGAAACAAAAAAGCGATCGTCTCCATTACGATTAGTTTGAGCGTCGATCATGGTATGTCACGCGAATCAATAGCCCACAACTTGAAATACCGCGTCGATCTGTTACCTAAGATTCATGCGAACGCATTGTTTATTCGCGTCATTGTCTTTGGCTGTTTACACAAGGAGCAATGTTTTCAGAGAAGCAACGGGAGAGCAGGCGCCCGTGCGAGCGCGTTACCACGGAAATTGAATTACCTTTGTGCAACCGTGGCGTTGAAAGCGAGACTGAATTGTACCGCCTTGCAAACGAGCTTCCAATTAAACGCGGCAAAGTACTGTAATTTATACGACGAAGAATCTGGACGTATCAGTGTTTTTCACCTAGCTGCGGCTGCAGCATCACGCTGCTGGTCCCATGAAAATCTTTTAAATAGAACAGGAGAATTTTGGAAGAGAATAGACCGCCGCATTGCGAACGCATGAATACGCGCGCGTTTCGCTTCCCGTCGAAGATTTACGGACGTCGCAGATCCACGCTTCCGCCCACTTTCAATGAAAGTTTCCGAGAGATTTGTACGCTATTCGATTGTGCTAATTCCCAGCGATCAGATAAATTTCTTGACCGTGGTTTCGTCGCGAAATATATTAATGAGTCAAAACAAAAAGGGGGTTGGACTTATTTATCGTAGACATGTCTGATTTCTTTGATTTTTCCATTGCAAATATTCTTGACCAGATGGTTCGCGAAGCATGAAGGTTAAAGAGCAAAGTCTCGCACAGGAAGGGTTTCGATTTGCGGGAAATATAAATCGTGATCCATTCAAATCCGGTTAATCGAATTTAAATGAAATTCAGCAGTGGCCTTTGTTAGGGTTTCTCACGACTCCTACCTGACGCGCCGTTAGCGCCGTCTTTTTCATCATTATCATAACCGTTATGTTATCGTGATCTTATAAAGGATGACACTGTTACACTTGGGGATTGTCATTAACAGAGAACAATAAAATTAACCGCATGTGCGCGCCCGGTGCGTTCCTGTCGAATATTAACGATCTCGTTATTGCACAGTTACTTAACCCAGACCCTAACCTTCTTTGCCATTTAACAAACAATCCATGTACAAATCATCTAATAAAAAGTAAACCGATTTCCATCGTAAAGACCAACGAAATGGTAACAGACGAGAGGATTTCCATTGCGAGAAACGACTATCGTTCCTAGTACATGTATGGTTAGCAACTTATCCTAAACGCATGTTGGTTGCACGGTTAATCTCCAAGGAAGAGAAACTGGGGTCAACAAACAAGACGCTGAAAGAGAAAAGGGAAAAAGGGACGGGGCATAGAGCGAAGCGAAGAAGAGCCGCGCGACAGCGACAAGACAGAACAGGGCGAGAGAAAGGAAGGAAGATGAAACGTAACGAGAGATGAAAAGTAGGCGGAGAAGGCAAAGAACGAGTCTGGAAGGGGTCTCTCTTCATGTCTGAGGGCGACCCTCGGTGGAAATGCAATTTCGGTTCTTGTCTGGTGGCGACTTCGCAACCGTGGCTCATATCTTCTACGAGGCGTAGCCCCTTCAAGATCGTTGAAGAAACAGCCTCTCTTGCAGCACACATAGAAGTCCCCTCTCTCACTTTCTCTCCCCGGTCTTTCTCTGTTCCTCTCTCTCCCTCTCTTTCTCTCTGCTTGGCGTGTCTCAGCAGATGAAAGACTCCCGTGGCTATCAAAGGGAAAGGGAAGAGGCAAAGGCCCCACCAGACAATAATGGCCCTGAGTTCCAAGGTTTTCAGCCTCCTTGTCCAGGGATCGGTGGTCCAGACGCGTGATCACTCGAACCGAACCTGTTCGCCGATCCGAAGTTTTTTTGCAAATTAGGACGATACTACGTACCTACGATGCAACTATGAGGTACACCTACACGTAAGTTGCACCTGATAGAGTAGTATGAATTTCGGTTTCACGCGAACCGAAACGGCTTTTTGGATGTTTATTTTAAACTACGCGTCCGAACTATGCCAGCTAGCTAGCTAGCCAAATAGCCGACCTCGACGAGGACATGTTCCTACGCCGTGTAAAACTGAGGAAAAACGCTGCACGAGGACTATTCACCGAGGAACGTTCCCCCTTTTAACCGATTACGAAACAAAGAAAGAAGGCAGTTCTAAATTTGTATCGGTTCATTTTGCATCCTCGTACAAGAGGTGAACGCTCTTCTGAACCGGCGAAGTTCTCGACGGCCGCGTAGATTTCTTCTTGGTCGTCTTCTTCTCCTCTTCCTCCCCCTCCAGCTCCTCCTTCACCTCCTCCTCTTCTTTCTTCTTCTTCTTCATCATCATCTTCTTCTCCTTCTTCTTCTTAGGACTGTCGAAAACCGGAACAACGGTCTATGATGAATTTTCTACAAGCCATCCCAGCACCTTGTTGCAATGATTCAGCATTCTTGATCGATTCACGAGAAATGGAAAGGAGGATATCGATGGTACACGTGCCTACTATTACGTTCCATGTTTCATAAAAAGAGATTCTCAATGAAAGTTTAACCTAAACTTTAAATTCGATTAGAAATACAACGAAACCCGCGCACATGCTAAAAAAGATTCGAAACCAATTGACGTAAAATTCTACCGTGAATGGAGATTAAGAACATAGTTGACGTCATCTTCTGAGGCACCGTATCGTTAAACTTTAAATCGCATTATTCGAGAAACAATTATAATTTTTCTTCGTATACAGTATAGAGTATGATAAGTTCCCTTTTCTTGTCAACATATCTAACTGAAAAAACATTGATTTATGATTCGAAAAAGTCAAGATGGCATGTTCAAAAAATTTCTCAAATCCCTAAAAAATGATATGAAGATGCAACAAATTTAGGTCATATTTGAATATCGATATTCCTCTTTCTAGGATTTCCCGCACTTTCTAGGCTCCCCGTAATTGCAAGTCTTATAGAGTAGATTCACAGAAGGAATGTTTCGATGAAGACAACATTGGAAACACATTTATTTGTTTATATTATAATTTGTAAAGTGAAAGCATGGATAAGATATGTATATAGACCAAATAACTTATGAATTTACGTCTAGGGATTAACTACTTTACCGTCTTGTATATACTGATAGAGGAGACCCCTTTTCGTATATCAGAAAACTATTGAGGAAAACTAAGAGGTTTTTGAAGATGAGAATAGACTCAACATCTTGTGAATAACCGTAGCCCAATATGATTATCCTATCGAGATAAAAATTAAGAGGCCAATTGCAGAAATGAAATTCACTCTATCTTTTTCTACCTAAATTTCTAGCTGGGTAAAGCAGTCATATTTGGTCGCTCAATATCCTAAAGTGTTACATCTAGCATCTGTCTCATCTATGGACGTAAATCGTGTGCATAAAAGTATGCTCGGTACGTGCTGCCATCTTCGGAAAGGATTCAAGCATTGGATAAGGTAGAATTCGACTGCCAAGCAGAAGGGGGCTCAATATATGTATACGAAAATAAACAGATCCATCTTATGTTGCTTTGTAACAAGTGTTTTCGCTGTGTGTTCGGATTATTAATGAATTTGCATCTTGACAGTCTAAATTTGAAATCTCATCGTATATTGAGAAGTTTACTGCAGTTTGATGCGGTTTTAATATCAAGTCGTGCATTCAAAGAATTTGCATGTAAAGCGAATCGAGATATACAAAGTGTTCACAACTAAAATTCTTTGATTTGTTTTCAACCATAATTAAATTTATAATTATTGAATAAGACATATAGAAATGTTGTATTCTTCTATTTTGTTTATTTTCTAATCAAAAAATTTAATATGTCGTATTTGACAAATATAAAGTTCATCCAAAACAAATAAACAGGAATTGGTTATCTCACAGTAACCAGCTCCGCTATCCTAGCAATTATAATTCTTGTACATATTTCTCGTTTTTGCGACTTCTTTTTTAAAATAGGCTATATAAGGATGAGATGGATTATTTCGTGGTAACAATTGATGAGATAGATTGAACTTCAACTTCCTCGGTTGTTGTATCTACAGGTTTAAAGAAGAGTAGCGATTTCGTTGAGAGATCCTTTCACGCGTAGAAACTGAAATTTATAGAATATACAGATTTGCGATTTCTAGAAAAATTGAAGTCGAGGTGGCAGGTGTGTTATGCACGGACCAGTAATAAGTAGATAATATTTGAGCCTCGAAAAACAGCGGTCTTTGCGAGTGCGAAAGTGTGAGGATTACAATCGTCCTGCACTTTCCTAAGCACCTGCGGACTCAGAACGGATCCGGCAGGTGCAACAAGTGTATACGGAACCCCGAAGAGTTTTATGGCAACTGGCAACCCTCGCCCTTCCATCGACATCCGCAGGTAACACGATGCAAAGTACGATTATAAAGAGAAATTGCGTGCAGTCGAGCCTTTGCTATATCGTATAATCCTACATAAAATTAGGCTCTATAAGACATCACGAGATCAAAATACCAATGATACATTTTGAAATCTAGTTTTTGTTCTATTAAATGAATTATTTCGATGTTACGGCATTTTCGTCGAGATAGAATTTGTACTTAATAAGTGAACCTGACATTATTAGCACTTTGTCTACCATGAATATCGAATATTGTATTTATAGAGATACATTGTGTTTCATATAATAGAGTCAGGAAACACGATTAAATCTATAAAAAAGAATTGATAGGTAATGTGCTAACGTGTCGAATAAAACTGTTAAAACGAGCGAAGTCGATGGTCGATCTCTTCCTGTCGTTCCTCGTTTCCTGTTTCCGACTAAGTTCTGCTTCTGTCGAACTTTATCGTCGGGAAAAAAACTCGTCAGGTTGGCGCAGCCCAGCTGGCCAACTTCCAGAACCCACCGGCAGAGGTTCGTCGCTGCGACGGAGATCGAGCGAGACCTACTCCTTTACTCGACGATGGATATCGTGACGCAAGATGCAACAGAATAAAACCACCGTAAGTCTTGCCGGTTCATTAGCGGAAACCGCGGAGTACTGTCGAGCATGACATCCTTGCAAAGAGAGAGAGAGAGAACGAGAGAACGACAGAATGAAATCGAGAGAGGGATGGACGCGGCGAGACGGAGAGAGAACGAGATTATAATCCATAGTCTAATCCCGGCCTATCCACGATATGCCTTTGAAATATAAGCTCCGTTGGCACAAAGCTCGACTATGCCGTTTCTCGCCAGAGAATTCTGCTTCTGCCATGAACTTATAGTTCACACCTGAAGCGTTGCATCTTCGCAGCAAGGAAATTCGTTAATAAATAATGGAAGAGATCCTCAGGATAGATTTAATAATAAATAGCATTTTGAAAATATGTCGTAAACGCATGCGTGCTCGCGGTTTCTCATGCTATTTTGCAATGTGTTATGGTCGCACAAGGAATCGAACAAATTAAATTTGCAGTTGCAGCTATTGTCCTCGAACATTTCTAGACTCGTTTTTGAAGCACGCTATAATGAATACAAAATGGAGACAGATTTCTTCGAAAGATCATTCGGAATTAACGTTCTTATCGATATTGAAGCAATCGACACTACATTGCTTCGTCCATGAAAGGCGAATCGAGACACCGGGATCTTTAACGAGGTCGATCCGTTACCAGAACCCGATCGTCAAAGAATAAACACGCATTCGGTCGATGAGTAAATTTTTGTTTTTTTTTCTCTATGTGTTTTCGTTTTCATTTCTCGTGTTTTACAGAAACGCGTTTAGCAAACCGTTAGAGGCGGAACGATCGTTCGCGCGTTCACAGTCTCGTTTGCGTTTTGTGCTGCAGCGAGACACTAAGGAGAGATAATGTGGTTGATACGCAACTCGGAGAGGTCGGGCAGATAAGCGAACCTGTGGAATTGACTTTCGTAATTACTAGCCGAGACAGTATCGGTATACATATGTACATATATTCGAATAGTAATAGTCGAAAAGAACTATGTTTTCGTGGAACTGATTCGCCGCCTTGTTGACGTCGATCTATCTGGATCTTTTTCTCTTCTTCAATCGTCTTTTAAACGACTCGTAAAATTATCTTTTTCTGTCACGTTATTGTAAGGGGAATAACGTGCATCGCGTGCATGCTACAGATACGCGGTACGCGTACGTTACGCGTGAAAAATCGATAGCGTGGAGCGTTGCGTAAAATCGGTAAACTGACGTTTTCTATAAAATGACGTCAATTGGTACGTAAGCGTTATCCTGCGAATTGCGAATAGAACTGGCGCGCAACGTTCGCACTGCAAAGTATATTTCTCCGAGCTTCTTTTCACGATTGGGTTTACAAAATTTGATTTATTTTTGTATATCGTAGAACGATCATTCACTATTTCTCGAAGACTCGGAATATTTTCACAATGACGAATCGCAAACTAGAGGTTTAGCGAAAAATTTACTAAAAAGGGGGATTGTGGGCTGAGGAATTCTGATGAAAAAGTATTTTTTTTTCTATGATAAAGAAGAATCGAACGCGAGCCATTATCACGACGGACGAGACATTGGTATATGCTGTGAAAGAATGTAATGCAAGCGCGCGTGTCGCGCCGAACCAGTTCAGTGTCAGCGATTTGTTTTCTCGATGCACGAACGTTTCGTTGCACAACGTCGATTTATCGCTGACGAGGAGAAGAGACTTGCGATCACTTAGAAACGTGTTATCTTCACGGTTCACATGTCGTCAGTTTTCGAAATCGATTCGTCTCCACGAAAACTGCAACTCATGCAACAAAGCTAAGTTTGTTAAACTTTAGTGTTGAAATGATGAAAAAGAAACAAAAATTGTATTTTGAATTTTTAGGATATCAAGTAGAAAACTGGTCGGTCCGATCGAGAGCGTTATCTTATCAGTCTGCAACAGCAACGGGGATACAGAAACAGCCCAACTTACACCGAATGCGCGGCAGATAACATTTCATTTCAAATCCCGCGGTCGATCGTGAAGAAACCAGAATCCGAAATACGAGACGCGGAATACGAACCACAGATCTCGCGCTCATCTCGATTTCAATTCTCGCGATCGAACGGCAGCTTCTTGCTATCTTATAATCCTGTCGAACGAGTCCTTTAGTCGGTGACCTAGACATCCTGTGTACCGCATCTGGCTAGTAGAATGTACATGGTAGACTTTAAAGCTCCCGTAGCACCGTCTCGATCGAGATCGCTCCGAAAAAAACAGACTTTCTCTTTTCGGTTCAGTCAGAGCCTGTGCACCTTATAACGAGTGATCGAGGACACGTTCTCCGTCGGTGAAAAACGAGGAAAATCGAGAGAAAATTCTGGGAGATCCCGATGACGTTATCATGGCTGTTTACTTCAAATAACGTTCGGATTTCACAAGTATGTAGTGTGATACTGACCTTTTCTCTGAAAAAACGGTGCTAGTCGTGCACAACCGAGTCCAGAGAATCTGTTCGATGCGCAGTCCAGAAAGGGATTAAGTAACAATTACGTGAACACTCGCATTGAGGCTAGAAGCCACGATTAGATAATAGTCGGAACGATTGTTGCCCGCAAATGCGTGATATTCTGCAAAGAGAGCCTTCATATATTATTATTTCCAGGAGAAAACATTTAAACATTCTATCGGCAAAGAATTATTTGCTTACAAAGTCAATTGTCATCTTAACTTCGATGGAATCCGATGATTCGCAGCACGTTGGTCAAATCATTTCTGTTAGGATCTAGGACATTATTTCTATCGATAGGTCAGTCATAAACTCGCTATGCGAATAGAGGTTCATTTATAGACCAAATCCGGACCGAGTCCAAGCCACAATTTCCCACATTTCAGACGTTACTACCTACTCAGCAAATCAAAGGGTGGTATTAGCCTCTTCATTTGTAAACAAATACGGATTACAGCTTTGGGCACCTTATACATTTAAAACCCAACCAATTGATCAGTATAGATCACAGATGTCGTTTGCTTATTTGTAGAAGTATTATATGTAGGATATAATGGAACATTTACGAATTTTACGATCACTTTCCGAGCCTCGTCCGTGGATTGGAAAGGATTCATTACAAAAGGATTCCCAAACGAGTTCGCTCCATTCTTTGTTAGCGATATTAGCTTTTCTACGATGCTGTCTTTTGCAAACATTGATTTAATTTACACTAAATAAAATATTGAATAAATTTTTTGACATTCGAAAGTATTCATAAAATTTGTAACTATAACCGATTAAGAGAAATTCTTTCTCCGATTTTCGGTTTCTTCGAATTGGCTATTAAATCTTTCCTCGAAAACGAAAACTTGCTTGTCATTACACTCCGAGTCTTTTCTTTAAATTATATGATCTATAATGATCAGATGATGTGAGGTGGGAAGTATAGTTTCGGCGAGAACAGTGAGAAAAGTGAGCAGACACATGTGGACGAGACTCGGGTGGGTAAACAGGGGTTCCAAGAGACTTGGAAACTGTAGCTCTGAGTGGGAAGAGGTTTATGTAGAGATCAAGAAGTTTATGTGTATGCAAATGACGTCGTTGTCTGTCTCTGTATAATTGATCTGTACGTATAATTCGTTCCTTTTGGTCCCGAAGCCAGTTTGGGAACGCGTAGGTACACGCGAAATCAATGAAAGCGCTCTGTTTACAAACGAGACACGAGTTTGTCCTGGGTCAAGGCTGCTCGGTTTTATAATCAAATTCAGATAACGGTAACATAGATTCCTGAACCCTGAGAATGTGTGCTCCGCTAGAGAGCGAAGGAAAGGCGACCGATGGAGAGAACACGAGAGAGTACATACCGCTTAATGACTCGTTTCACGAGGAGTTTGTCAAATCATCTATGTGCCCCTTCTCTCCCACAAGACCCGCCCTGATTCCCTCCCTTGTTCCCTAATCGCGGAGAGAGATACACATTTATCACGAGAGCATAGTGGCACGGATAACGCGCGCACGTGTCATTTCGAGTATCTCGAATTAAACTGTAAACATCGTAGTACAACGCGGCTACGACTGAAGCTCGACCACGCGGACGGTGTCAATGATCCTATTAATTTATTGGATCGTTGCTTACGCACGTCTCTCCTCTTCGTTCTATCTGCGTATGCGCTATCGTCCGTGTATGTACCTCTACGCACGTGTATCATGTTCTGTGCTGACGTTCGGCGCCGTCTCTCCTTCTTTGTCTAGCTTCGTCAGTCGCGACCTCGAAGGTCGTTCCTTCCTCGCGTCTAACTCTCTGTCAACCGTATTTCCTTCTGACAGATTGTAAAATTATGGAGAAGAGATGAATAAGGAGTGGTGCCGAGCCGGCTAGAGGACTCATCGATAACACTATGTAGCAGATTCTGCTTTCTTGTGGAAACATCGGTTGAGGACGGTAGTGACTGCCACATTTTTTTGCCGCGGGCATCAAGAATTGTATCGTGAGTATTTGTGTCGAATTACCTACTAATTATCGCTCTTTATTTCAAGTAGTACATTGGAGTATAATATAAGTTTAAAAGACCTTCGCGAGCAGGCGCAAAGAATGTAGATACTGCACAGCAACTTGTCTGTCCAAGTTCAAGGCACTTTCAATCTCTCAATAGTTGTTTGGACCGGTGCAACACCCACGATCTCTGACGACCTCTTGAACACATGCCGATCAGAATACACGCACGGTGAACGATTCAGTTCCGGCTGAATTTGCAGTTGTGAATACCCGGGTACATACTTCGTTACTGAATTGTTTGGGTCGACTCGGAGGTATAGGTAAAAGTGGGCACGTGCGTCTACCTCTGCGTCGCGTGTCCGCAGTTTGTGTCGTTGACTGAGGGTGGTGGTGGCGGCGTCAGCAGCAAAAAGGGGGGAATCGGGGGAAAAGGGTGACGGAGAGGGAGCAGCCACGTGTGAGGACGTACTACGATTTACTCGCAGATCGGTGGAACGTCTTTCTCGTGCCCTCCCTCGCCCCCTTTCTCTTTCTCTTTCTCTTGGACGACTCTCTTTCTTTCTCTTCTACCCTTTCCCCCTATCGCGTACTTCTCTTCCTCATTCTCCTCCTCCTGTCCGTTGCTCCTCCTCCTCCTCCTCTTCCTGCTGTTCCTCCTCCTCCTCCTCCGCCACCTCTTCTCCGTCTACCACCGACATTATACTACTACTACGGGTACTCCACTTTCATTCAGTCGCTTCTAAAAATAAAGTCCCTGATTCACAATGCATGAATGACAATCACACTGAAAGGAATACCGCACCGACTTGTAGCCTTTCTCTCTTCGTCCTAGTGGACATCTTTGTCGGGCTTACGATCTCTCGCTGTTGCTCTTACCAGCAGTGTCCCATCTCGTTCCTGTGTCTCCGGCGATTCTCTCTCTCTCTCTCTCTCCATCTCTCTTTCTCTTAACTCGTTCCACCCGTCTCACTCCCTTTTTCCGGCTAGATCTCTCCCTCTTGCCGTTATCCACCCCCGTCTCCTCATCCTCCCTCTCGCAACTCACGCCGCCGCGCGTCGCTCTCGTGTAAGAGAGTGAAATCTCGATTTGCCTGTTGCGTCAAACTATTGGCTCCGTGTAAATAGATCCCCTGGAAATTCCAAGTACCATTGCCGACAGCGTGATCGATTCGAGAAGGAACAGGATCGATGGCGCGTACGGGTTACTTGTTGCTCTGCACGCCGGAATTTACGGATTCGACGAACCGCAACCATTCCTTCGTTTGAACGTGCAGGGTCGTAGTAGGTAACGGACACTTTGTCGTTGCATTTATGATCTGATGCGGCACGAAATGTAAAGAACTTATTGCGAATCAAAGGTGTCTTGAAATTTTTATCGTGCTAATTGAAATGTACGGTTTCCAAATCACTAGTGAACCATATTTTTAGAATGCTTGGTCGTCGCTCGCAACGCTCGAGAAATTCGAGGAAATTGTGACTCGTAACCCAGTCTACACCGCCGACTTCTCTCTGCTCCGAAGCATCCAAGGAGAACTGGTTCGGTACTCATCATCATCGTCACCTAGCGTCCACGATTCAACGTTCCAAAATAAAAAGCAGATAATCAAATGTCCCTGACTGCAGCAAAACATCGGACCAAGCGACTGTTCGCGAAAGTCAATGTTGAAAAATGAATGGACCAGCCTTGAGTCGTTACCGACGAATTTTATGAGCTGTGCTACCATCCCAATAACGTGACAAAAAGCAGAGAACCGGGCGATACTAATCGTCCAAGAGGTCAACAATGGGAATGAGGAAACGATATCTATCGCGGCAACAAATTTTCGTAACGTGGAATTTTAATGTAGAGGACGGTCAACCCGGTCGGCAGAGTTTTCCGGCAATGATTATCCATTGCCTCGAGCCACTGACTATGCTCTAAAGTGACTGCGGTTCTTAGACAGAGTTAGATAGTGTAGTAGTAGTAGTAGTAGTAATAGTAATAGTAATAGTAGTAGTAGTAGTAGCAGTAGCAGTAGCAGTACCAACAGCAGCAGCAGCAGCAGCAACAACAACACCTAACCAGCGGCAAGCGCTGCTCACGGCTAAATATATCTCTCTCTCTAGAGCTACTCAAGGTCACAGCGCTCGGATTGGCCCACGATAAAGCCGAGCCTGGTGCCCGTCTCTCGTCCGACTGGTCCTATGCTCTGTCCGCACACGTTTCATGCCACTGTCGTTGCTGCTCCACTGTCGTGGCCCACATGTTGCCTCGCAACAATGTGTGGTAGCCGCATTGGGAACACGTGTTCATATCGAACAGCGCTCCACATTCGAGCACCGTATTTCGAACGCGATACAGGATACAAGCAGTCGCGGCTACCGTTCGCGCTCTCTTTCGTTCTCCTCACGCGCTAATTGCAATTTTTTCTGAACGCGTTTAATCAGATTCGTTTATCCGTAAAGAAAATTCCAATAAAGTTCAGCTTTAAGAATAGTCCGACAAAAGAGAGTGTGACCTGTTGCGATTGATAAATGGTTAGCGGGTTGCGAACTTATTTTTAAAAACAATCTTCAAACAGCGCGTAGTCGAAAAAAAGAAGATATTCCATAGCCAGAGAATCTGTAATTTTTTCCGTCGGAAGGGAGAAAAAGAGTGAGAACAAATTCTCGTTAGGAAGAGACAATGCGGGCTCGAGCAGCAGGGGGATATTCAAGAGTAGTTTTCGGCGCTTTTAAACGTCGGTCGATTCAATTTCGAGAGGGCTGTTCTGCGGTTCGACGATGCTGATAACAGAATCGAGCTCTGCTCGTTCTGCAGCTGAATTTGAGGTTAGGTTATTGTCCAACCGTGCGGTGAGCATCGATAACGGCGCGTTGCAACCGCGCGCGCGTCCTACTCGGCCGATCTGGCAACCGTGTACTTACCGGTCGACAGTGTCGGGGTTGAATTTCAAGCGCCCGAGGGACAAGGGGGGTCGGGCCTCTCTCTTTTGTATAGGGGGCACGAGGGCTTCACCGATGCTCGGCGCATAACGGTGAGTCGACGGCCGTGATGTGGGGCTTATACAGGCTTATACTCGGCTGCCCGGTTGGTTCTCTTGCCTCTTGCCTACTAAAACGCTTCGAAAGAAAACCGGCCTTTCTCTTCGTCTTCCCCTTCTGTACCGTGTCCCTCGTAACATTATCCGCGACTTGCGCTCTAGGCCTATGGGGTTGAGTCCCAGCATAATCGCTCGTTTCTCACCACCGAATATTCCCCTGCGTATTCGAATTTTGAAACTCTCCAACCTCCCGCATTATGCTGAGCATTTGATATTCAGTAAACGACGTACCTTTCGAGCAATGTTTCCTCTTAATTAAGTATTTTGAAATACTTGACTTTACAAAATTTCCGTCTACGAAACCGTGGTTCCTCGTCATCTGCAATTTATTTGTTTTTAAACATGACTATACGCTGGTGTACACTGTGAGTAAAAAATCTTCTTAAATTGTCTTGGCGACTTCCGGCAATGAGGCAAATACAACCGCAACCCCTAGTACTTGGTGTCCAACTACCTGCCCCATTGTCCGCGCGTATACCTGCCGGAACTTGAAATTCCTTGCCTGCAGTTAGAACCTTCGGATTTGAAAATTCTTGGTGCAAATCCGAATCCCTGTAATCCTTATAGATATCATAAATTAATGTAGACAAATGTTGTAGACACGCTTCTATGAAAGTCCTATTTCGTTCCAGACAATAAGGGATGCGCCGTAAAGTAAGAGGCCGCGAGCATCGTAAGCGTTCTCGGAGAGACCTATTTACACGCGGGCCAAAGAAAAGATGATGGTGTGAGATTAAACGCGATGTGGTTATTTGAAAGATTTTCCGGGCTAGTTATTCAACGTCGATGATTTGAAAGTTTCGCAAAGATTACCGGCAAGTTCTCTCGCTGTTGCTCGGCAGGAGCAACGACAATGGAAAGTTACCGAAGCGCAAGCGCTCGCTCGGCACTTTCCACGGCTACAGTCGACTGGCTAGCGGTTATAGAGCGCACCAGTGGTAGTGATGCTGACATTGGTAGTGAGGCGTTCGCTCTTCCATGGTACTCATGGGCATGGCTCGGTTGGCGAAGCGAGATTTCACGACGATACACGGCGTACCCATACGAGCACACTGGTATCGTATACCAACACCAACTCAAGGTTGATTATATGCCAGCGCTGCTCTGCCACCAGCGTGGCATGTAGTACTGATACGGTACTGTATAGGCGTATGCTGTGCTGTAAAGAACGCCCGTTCTCTCACGTACACGAATGCGATGCGATGCAGCGCAACGCAACGCAACGCAACGCAACGCAACGCGACACAACACGACTGAACAAACCCTTCGCGCGAAATATATATCGTTCCGAGGAAACGGTTACAATTTTGCGCGACGGTCACGGGCGCTAGGGAGCAAAAGCAGCGAACAAAAAGGAGGTCGAGAGATTTAAATCGATTCGTCTCGGAATTTCTGTAAGCGACGATAAAAGTAAAGACAGTGATAATGTATCGAACTATAGAACAAAAAGTTTCAGGACTATGAATTTTCTGAAAAACCGTTCCCTTAAGTTTCCAAAATTGGGAAAATTTGCTAAGTTCTGCAACTTTTCCGACATTCACCGTCATTCGAAAACAATCCCTTCCATTCACATTGGGAAAAATTGTAGTATGTATTTGTGTATCTATGTAGTTTAGAGAGGTTCAAAAGCTTAGCAAACTTTTCGAAAATGTGTTCGGTTCGGCGCGACGCGAGGGTTGCTCACACGCCTCCTCCGCAAATGTCGTTTCGCGTGTATTGGGCCACTTCTGCTGGCACACGTACACACTTACTATCGACGGGTAGAATGCGCATGCGCATACAGAGCGTTCAGTGTATTCGCAGAGCGTGACGCGTCGCACACAAGCTTCTGCCTCTTCGTAGAACGAACCCCGTCTCTACCCACACGATTTAACCTTGCGGAGTATAGAGCGGCGGTGTCGCTTATATAGAGGCTCCGGCGCACACAAGGATCGCGATCCGTGTATGCCAGCCGTGGTACGGCACCACTGGCACTGGCGCGCCTCTACTCCGGCTTTAGCATCGATTTCCAGTCGGACGACCCAGCGCGATCGAGCGAACGGTACGCGCCTTCACGAGGACGTATCGAGCGCCTGCCTCGCACCGAGCGCGCTGGAAGCCCACGAACGAGGGAACGGCGCGAGAAATCATGCCGCTATCGCCGTCGAAACGATGGATATTTCGGCATAAAATGCGCATAATAAAGACACGATTTATCACATTTCTTACTTCCTTTTTTTGTATTGGATAAAGAAGGACAAACGCGCGGGGCAAGGGGGCGAATTTATGTGAGGTAGACGAGGAGCGAGTTATTGGCCGATAGAGAGGGGGCAGAGCGAGTGGGAGCAAAGAGGGCAGCGGTGGGGAGATAGGGTCGGCGCTTTGCGGTGATAGTGTCCCGAGGGGGCACAGAGGGAAGAGAACGAGCCAGAAGGCAACGAAGGCGCTGCCCTCAGTCGGTCGTCCGTTTCACTATAGTCAGCATACAGAGAAGAGCGAACGATTGACTATACGTGGTCTCTGGCTAAGCGAGCACTACTCCGGTCTCCGGTGTTCCCGTTTTTCGAGGGAAGGCTTCGAGCTTCATTCTGCCCGCTCTTTCGCTCGGTCGCGAGCGAGCGCGCGCGCATTCGATTCGACTCGACTAGGCTCGCACTCGCACATCCGCGCTTCGAAATAGACGGTCGACTGCGAGAGACGAAGAGAGAGAGAGAGAGAGAAAGAGAGACGTGCAGAGACAGGCGAACGAGCGCGTATACAGCCATCGAACGCGGTGATTCGTACGGAGGCGGACGTGCGATAGAGCGTAACCGAGGCCGTTTCTCGGGAAGAAAAAAGACTGTACGCGAGACGACGCGACTCAACGCGATTTGTGCATCGCGTTGTCCTCGTCGTGTTCTCGTGGTTGCCGCGAGCATCGTCGATGAAACCGTCGGCGGGAGTTTACCGACGTTCGAGCGTGGACTCTTACCGCCGTAGTGCAGACCGTCGAGAGACAAGAATATTGGGAACGGTTACATGGAATCCGTCGGTACACCGTGTTCTGGCAGATGAGAGGATCGGAAACGTTGACGAATAAATAGAGCGAGAAGGGGCGAGAGAGCAACGCACGTACCCTGCGGAACGCGCGCGTACAGTCTCGTTGCGGCAGATCGAAGCACGCGAGAACCGTGTGTATTCCGCGAGAGTTGATTCGGTAAATCGTCGGTGCATACGTGCGACGTGCGTGTACGAGATCCGAGCGGTGGGGGAAGACCGTCTTTGCTTCGCGGACATCCGGCGGGGAATCCGCACGCATTCGCATTCTCATTCGTACGACAGCTTCTCTCATCGGACTGAGGGAGAAAAGGAGAGGAAGGATCTGGCGCCGAGGGAAACACGGCGGTCTCGAATTCTCGGGAGACCGAGGGAAAGAGAAACAGAGAGAGAAAGGAGGTTCCGAGTGTTCTCGGCTCCCGTATCTTGAGCGTACTCCTTTCCGACAGGCGCATAAGCTCAGAACACCGAACCGTTTGAACGACAATAATATAACAGTATCGCCATTATCGTCGTCTGTAACCTTATTTTCGTAACGTCAATTCCCGTGCGTGACTATCCGCACACAACCGTCGAAATTTTCGGTACGAATAATAAGGGTGGTGAAAAGAGGTGGAAGGACGTGGCGGAAGAGAAACAGAGACGGAACGAGAAAGAGAACGATCGCATCAACGAGGGGGAACCGTCAACGAGCAAGGAAGAGCGAACCAGAGAGAGAGGGAGAGAGAGAGCGATACACGCCGAGTGGTGCTGCTCCCTATTGGCGACGTCGAGTCGCGCTCCCCACCCGGGACAGTCGAACGAGGTCCGAAGGCGAGTTCTCGGCGTGTAACTACGGTGATTTTCCCTTACCAGAGTGTACGCACGAGACCTCGTAGCAGAACAGAGCATTTCGTACCCGCGTAAACATTATTACGGCGTGTTCGACTCCACGCGGATCCACCGGTAAATATCGTTTCGGTGACGTCGTTCTTGGGAGCACGAAGAATACTCTTACGTAGAAATCGAAAAACGAGCGAAAGGAAGAAGAACATCGATCAGACAGAGAGAAATCGGTGTGCCAGTGCTAAACTACTCGTCGCGTCTCGCTGAATCTCTTTGACCCGGGCACGCGTTCGTGACGCTGCGTGTGTGCAGACCGATCGTGAACGCGTCCCACGCGTGTGTCGCGTATCACCGCCGCCGGTGAAACCGAGAGAATTCGAACGAGGCAGAGGGTAAAATAGGATTTCTCGCGTGGTCGGTCCTCTCCCGAGGCACGCGCGGAGAGGGGTGCACCATCGGATCGCGAGAGAGGGAGCGTGCACCGACGGCGAGCGAGGACAACACACACAGCACACCTTGGAACAGCGACGAACCGTGTGAGGTGCGGTGAGAAGAGGAAAAGAGGAGGGACACGATCGGAGAGGAAAGGAAAGAAACCGCCAGAGTCCGAGATACGCGGCTTCGCAGAGGATAGAAGATCAGCAAGGGGAGGAGGGAGCGAGACGGAGCACGCGTGCGAACGAGCGACGGAGACGGGTATAGCGTGTGGAGGCGCTGCTGCTGCGCCCCAACGGCCGTTCCGAGAAGCTCAGTTATCACAATGGCTTCCGTGAAAGACACAGCGACTTTCTTCGCGGAGGGTACCGCGAATCAGTTCGAACACGTCCTCAAGCTTTATCCGCAGGCGCTCAGACTGAAGGCGGATCGCAAGACAAAAAAACCCGAGGAGCTGATCAAGTTGGACAACTGGTAAGTCGTTCGAAAGCTTCAGTTCTATACCGTGGACACATTACGCCCGACACTCGGGCCCTCCTTTTCAACGAGGGGCTTCCACCACGGGCACCACACGGGACAATGAACCCGCGGCGCGCCAGTTGCCACCGCGTACCACCGCATGCCCGTCTACCTCGCGTATGCGTATGCGTACGCGGTACGCGTACCAGCTAGCCTACACATACATGCATACGTGTGTGGCTGCCCCGTCCCGTGGCTGCCTACCTTCCTGTGCTTGCTTGTGCCCGTGCCCCCCCCCCCCCCTCTCCCTCCCTCCCCCCCCCCCCCCCCCCCCCTCTCTCTCTCTGTCCCTCTCCCTCTGTACCCGTGTAAGCGTACCGTTCCTTTCCTTTCTTTTCCCTTCTTTACCTTCCTTACCATTCCATGTTCCCGTTTAGCCCCCTCGCGGAACCAGGCACGATTCCAGATAACATATTTACCCACCCCGATGTCGCGATCGGCGAAGATCGCTACACTGCTGTGATCATTTCGAATCGGGAGATATGTAGTTGCTCTATACCCGTCACGTGTCGTCTAGCCCCGGCTCGATTCTAACTCCACCATTTTTTCTTCTCTCTCAAATTTTCGCTCCGTGTCGCGGTCTCGAAAAGTTTTTCCTAACTCGCTGCCTGAACTGATCCTATCGGCTTAGTCGTACTAATTTACTGCCAGCTCATCGAGGAAGTCCCGACGTTGCCATTACGCGGTTAGCATCTCAATATTCGATACCCGCGCAAATCATTGCATTTACTCTCGGTAGAGCCTTTCTAATGTCAATATTTCGATCAAGGGACGGAAAATAGCTACGCTTTTTGTTAGATTTTTCGAACGGCTTAGGTCGATAGCGGGGCAGATTCGCCCGCGTCGGTCGCGCTGGCAACGATGCCAGTGAAAGAGGCGACTCGCCGGCGTCGCTTTCACGGCGACGCTCGTCTACTCGGTTTCCTCGAACACCATCGACGAACCTTTCTCCACTCTTGTTTTCGCGATCCCTTTTTCGACACGCGACCCGATTTGTCGGCGACCCCGTTTCTCGTAAAAATAAATAACCGCTAGTTTTCGAATAAAGGAACCAGAAGCCTCTTCCAGCATTCTCTCGCTCCATTTACGATTTCGAGCGAGATTGGTTTCATTGAAAACGAAAGTATTCTTTGGTTGGGCCAATCGATCCATCCCGGTAGCTCAACTCTATCGTTATCGCCACAGATAGCGTGCGATATTTACTCGACTTCGAAATATCCGCTCGTCGATAAACTATACGTAAACGTCCCTAGAAATCATGAATTCGAGCAGGATATATCGCAATGAAAAACAGACAGTTATTGTAGCGAGGGTTTCTGGCGAGCTTCTTATATCCCTGCTGCACGTAATTCTCGCGTTTAACGAACCCGAGTCTCGGAGATCTGTAAGTAGCTAATTTACTATGGGGAATCCGATTTGGCTGGAACCTGCTAAACTTTGAGATTCAAGCCTGAAATCATACCTGGAATGGGGATGGTTCTAGCGGCGAGACGCCTCGGCGCGCGAGCTTCAGTTCCTCCGGCGTCGCGTCGTCTCGCGCCGCGCCGCACCACACCGCACCCGTGTCTGCCTCAATTAATTAAAGGCAGATTCGAGTCTCGTGGAATATCGCGTCGAGGCTTTTTAGACTTTCTTTCTCGACGACAAATCGGAATCGAACAATGATAATGGAATCTATTCCACTTGCAGTTTACTGTTCAATTGTTCCTTCGCTTCCACAAGCCCAGATATCAGTATCTGGAACCCAGAAAGTCATCGCATTGTGATTCTAATTTCCGGACAGTACATCGGACATCGCAAGTGATTTTACTTGAAAGATTTGACCGTCCGTTTCGAATCTGTTTACGTGTTCGGCATGCATATAGAATTTTTCTTATTCAGATGAATAAGAGAAAATGAACGTTCACTTTGTCTCTGCGCAGTTACAGTTTTATTGTTGTAGAAAGGGTGAACACGTTAAAAATTGAACAAGCGTTCGGAAAACATCGATTTGTGTATTCTTCTCATAGAAGAATTGCGACCAATGTCTCCTGGTGATAAAGCGCTGTACACCATTTTCGCGACCAAGTTTTTTAGATTTTACGCGATCGTTGTGGTACTTTACGATCGCTCTTTCCTCCGTTTATTTTCCCGATGCTGTAACGGCCGGTTGTGCAACGCCACGTGTTTCTCGTGGTCGACGATGCTCTCACAGTTTTTTCGCATCGCAACGAACCAGCGCGTCTCGTAAACATCGAACGTCAGCCAATAGCCCGTTAAACGAGGTGGTAGGCTCGCCTTAGGAAGAACGTCAAAACAATTTTAAGTTGGAATACCGAGTTCAAGTATCCTCTATAGTACATTCCAATAACGACAAATCTGAGACCGCGTTACGCTTCTGCGACCACGCCGAATTCAAGGTTTCCTTGTCCCGCGAAAACAGGAAATCGTAAACCGCAGCAATCTTCCGATGTCCCACGGGTTTTGGAGAGTTTGTTTTCATACAGAGAGGAAACTGCGACTCTCGTCTCGTTTTATCGAAGAGGAAAAGAAGAACGCGCGGTAGTTTGAGAAACACGGACAGCTCTTTGGAAACTTGCAAAGTAGAAAAAGCAGGCGACAAAGGCGCGACGAAAAGCGTCAAGGAAAAACAAGCCTCATCGAGTTCTCGCGAGACACAATCCTCTTGCTGAAGCGCGGCGATTGTGTCAAGGTTGTTTTTGCGCCGCGTTGCATTGCGTTGCATTGCGTTGCGTGGAGCAGAGTGAAGTAGTGTGTCACAAATCACGAGCGCCCCTTGAAACGGTTGCGCGAGCGTTCGGCCTCAAAAGATTTCGTGCTTGCTCGCGAACAGGTCCGAACAACTAGTTGGAGGCGACTGAGGGACGCTCGCGATTCGGAAAGAACATGGGGTTTTGGCTTCGAAATCGACTCCGGGAAGTTTTATTTTGTCAAGTACGAAAAAATTATCGCGAGCTTATCTCTGCCCAACAGTAGCATCACATCTCGACCGATAAAGCTACACAGGAGATCTTGCTCCAGTCAGATTGGCTCACGAATTTTAAGCACGAAATATTTCAGGATAGTTTCTTTTGCTGTCCGCAGTTCGGAATTTAACGTCGATCAGCTTGCTCGCTCGCAATCCATTGATCGGAAAGATCGCGGAATGCGAGTTCGTAATTGTGTTGAGCAGCGTACAGCGATAGTCGATTTGTACGAGTAGCGTGGTCTCTTCCAAAGGCAGGGTGCGCGAATAACAACGCGTGTGAGCGATAGCATGAACACGAGCACGCACGCGACTGCTCGTCATTCAAGGGAACACGTGTCCAAGTGTCGTATTATTGTGAATGAAATACAAACTATCCGTAACTAAGTTTAGCTCTTCGGCCGTACAGCTGATCGGGGCGACCTCCGAAAACACTTACCCACAATAAAAGCACGCGGAGAGAGCCTTGCTTCTCTGCCCCCCCCCCCCCCCCTCTCTCTCTCTCCTCCTTCGTTCCCGTTGTCTTCTCTTCTCTCATTGTCTGTCTCGCTTCCGCGCACTTGGAGAACAACGGCGAAGCGAAAACTTGTCCCATGTCGATGACCCGAATAATAGGAACAAAGAAAGGCCAAGAAGGGAAAAAAGAGGAAACGTTACTTGAATATCGGGTGTTTTCTCTCACAGACGGAAACCAGATTCTTGAAAAAGGATGGGCACTTAATCCCGATCGGGCGGTCTTTCGTTCTGCGTTAGCTAGTTGACTCTTTAAATCCTTTGGAACGATTCCTGATCGGTTCCAAGTAATGATGATGAATAATCGGTGACATCACTATTCGTTGAAGCACTTGATGCCAAGTCGTCTCTTGAGTGTCTTCGGAGAATCGTTTCTCACTTCTCTCACCGATTTCGCAAATTAAGCATCGACGTTTTTTTCTGCTTGCAGGTACCAAAATGAGCTTCCAAAGAAGATCAAGTCACGCGGTAAGGATGCACATCTTAATCACGAGGAACTGGTGCAAACAATGAAGTGGAAGCAAATAGTGAGTATATCGAGATTCTGTTTCAAAGTTTAGGAACCAAGATTGAGACCAACTCGTTCATGAGACGATTGCACTTGTTTCCAGCGTGGCAAATTCTACCCCCAAGTATCCTACTTGATCAAAGTGAACACGCCTCGCGCGGTTATGGCAGAGACGAAGAAGGCGTTCAAAAAACTTCCGAACCTTGAACAGGCGATCACGGCTCTCTCAAATTTGAAAGGTGTAGGCACCACGATGGCGTCAGCCCTGCTGGCGGCGGCGTCGCCGGAGAACGCGCCGTTCATGGCGGATGAATGCCTGATGGCGATACCGGAAATCGAGGGCATCGATTACACCACCAAGGAGTACCTCAACTTCGTCCAGCACATTCAGAATACCGTCGAAAGGCTGAACAAACAAAGTGAGTGCCACCTCCCCCCATTGGGATCAATTCTGCGACTGCGGTGTCTACGTTTTGATCCATTTTTATGCCGATTCTACGACACAATATAAAAATGTGTGTCATCTTACTGATGTTTGGTTCTAACTTGTTAGCAACATATTTGAGTATTCATTTTCTTAGCTTTTCTTTTGTTATTTGGTCAGTCTTGAACTGGAGAGTACAGTGGGTGTAGATTCTGCATTTTTTGGTTGCTGTAGGGTTTACAGAGTAAGCGGCCGACTAGGTTTAAATTTTGCCTTGGTATTTGTAATTTGTGGATTCGAAGAGAGTGTTTTGTGATCGAGGGACGAGGGAGCAAGGTCACTTTACAACAAGATATCATAATTGTTGGTTATGAATTGCTCGGTTGCAGCGACAAGCGGGAAGACTTGGAGTCCGCATAGGGTGGAACTAGCGTTGTGGACACACTACGTTGCGTCCGAGTTGAAGCCGGAGCTCCTTGACGGTATTCCAGGTTCGACGGAGAACGGGAACTCTCATCCGCCGAGCAACGGCGAAGCAACAGAACCGTCGGATGACAGCAATCAGGAAGTGGCGGTGAACGGCAAGGAGCCAGGCAGTATTGATCCGGCGGCCATCGACGAGAACAGTACGACTACATCGTTCACTGAGGACTCGATGGACAAACCGGCAACTCCGATCACAGTAGCGGTCGCCAGCGAAGACACGAATGACTCCCTCGCCACGAACGACAATGAGGACAGTAACAATACGCCACGACCGACCGACAGCGAGGACACCGAGGATTCGCAAGACGCGCAGGAACCGCCCAGCAAGAAGAGCAAGAAGTGACCCACCACCAGCCAGGGAGCCACCAATGCGAGCAACAACGTCAGCACCCTCGTGTCGGCCGCCAATCTAACGCTGATAGCAGCGAGGCGCTTCTAAAATCCGCCAGGGTCACTGATCAGGGTCAAGGATAGTAGACCTTGTAGCTACCATCGCACCATCACGATCGTTTCTCGATGACTCTCCTTCGCTTCTGCTCTCTCTTTCTCTTTCATTTTCTCCCCGTCTCTCTTTTTCTTCCTCATGTATACACACTCATGCTCTTCTTTCCTTTCTCATAAAAACTCTTCGTTGGTCTCTTCATCTCTTCTCATCTCTCCTTGCACCACTGATGATTTTTTGAGTAGCTTAACTTTAATCTTAATCCGTTCCGCTGTTTCCTACAAACTCCGTTCACCTCTATTCATTTTATTTTTATATGATTCTCATGCTTCATGTTCATCAACCATGCACCTCTGTCTCCTCGTCGAACATCTTCATACAATTTTCTTCTCGAGATTCTTGTGTAAAATAGAGCATTCTCGTACACACGATGGACTGTTACACGCGAAGGCACCTCGCTGATTTTTAGATCAATCGGAAAACCTCCCCTGTCGATCGGGGGCAGAATGAAAAGTGGTAAAGCTCTCGGACCAACGTTTCGAAGATTACACATGCGGACTCGACTTTTTCTTTAGCTTATAGTTTATTTTGCTCCTTCTCGACGATTTCTATTAACGAAACATCAGTGTTTCGACTATATGCGAGTCGACGGAGGAAAACACTCGAGAAACCGCGGAGTTTTTCCTGCTTTCTTGATTTTTTCCGTGCGTATTATCTTCTGTGCTCTCGGCTCGTCCGAATGAGGCGATCTTGATGCTGACTTTTTCAGCGGATTCGTTCCCCAGCCTCTTCTCTTCCCCCCCTCAACATCGTCCTTTCTCTGCTTTCACGTTGTTCGGTAGTGAAACGACCGTAGCCTTTTATCGACGAGAACGATAATATCATTCCTTTGTACCATGATTTGTAACGCGTGTTCAAGGCTGCCGATGAATTACGAACGCGAATCGAATACACGTTGACACGCTTTTTTGGGTATACACGTATATAGCATATATCTGCGAGCGTATTGCATTCTATGTGTGAATTGTGTGCACCAGTGCGTGTATGAGGAAGACGTAAAGAAAGAGAGAGAGAAAGCGCTAACGCGCACGTGTTGTGTGTATGTGTGCGTGAGAGATAAGGAGAAAGAGAGAGATATAGAGATAGAGACGCGTTCTGAAGAGAAGACAGCGAAGACCGTAAAATTAGATGATAGAGAAAGAAAGATCGAGCAACTGATTCCGTGACCAACAAGAGAATTATAAGGCGGTACACCGAACACACAATGATAATATTAATATTAATAATTATTATTATAATTATAATACAGAATCATTACCATAATTTATATACCTAAACGAATCTGCATGTCAGAGCGATGCATGAAGCAAAACCAAATACCTTGTAAGTAAAAGAAACTTTAGAAGGAAATAAAAGTAACGCTTTTTTGAATCCACCAAGAACGAGAGAACGAGTGCAAGTGGCGGCAGACCTAGAAAACTACACACTATACACTCGCATGTTCCACACACCACGTATATATATATATATGTATATACATATATATATTGTATGTATATATGTATACATACAGGGTGTTCCAAATTTTAATGTTCAAACTTTGTCAGTGTATTCTATGGCACAAAGTAAGAAAAAAAATGTTATGTAAACATAGGTCATATAGAGCTTTGTTAAGAAGTTATAACAAAAATTCCGAAGAAGAATAGTAATCAATTTGCTGTTACTTAGATCAACACTATTGTGTTTTTCAGTCTGTTTATGTAAGCTATGTTTATTAACTGAGGTCACCAAACATTGAAATGAATTTTTTCCAGTAATGGCTATTAGTGTAAAGGATGCGAAGGATCGCGGCAGGGTACCGAGGCGATTACGTTGCGGTCGTGACTTCAGGCTGTTTTTAAGATTTAGCGAAACTTTCTGTTTTAATGAGATTTGTTAGATTTAGTATTTTAGCTAAAAGTCCCAATACCCGTTGACGTATCATGAAACCAAGCCAAGCGCGGACTGTTAAGGGTCTTAGGTAAGCAACGAATTTTTGTTATAACTTCTTAATAAAGCTCTATATGACCTATGTTTACATAACATTTTTTTCTTACTTTGTGCCGTAGAATATACTGACAACGTTTGAACATTAAAATTTGGAACACCCTGTATATACATAACAATTGAAATACGGAAGCACCTCATCTACACGCGAGACGCGGTATCAACATTCTCGTGTCGAGGTTTTCGTGTACAGGGATTTAACTAGTATTTTTGCAATTAATTAAACAGTTATCGTCGATCGTTCGAGCGGACACGAAAAAGAGCTCTCGATCGACGCGATGGAATACCAATAACGACGATATCTTGATAATGTTCAAGATACAAAGAGACGAATCGTACGATTCGAAGGAGTACACTATACGTACTATACGGAGATATTTAACGCGAAGAGATTGCGACCGGCTACAAAACACGGAAAGAGATAGACAGCAAGAGAGTGAAAGTGAAAATGCGAGAGAGTGCATAATAGTTTGTGTGTGGCCCGAATATGGGAACGAGAGAACGTAAGCGTGTGAAAAAAGAGAGAGAAAGCGAGTAATAAAGGAAAATACAAGAGGAAAAGAAAAACCACTATAACTTGATCGAAAAAACGTTCATTCAAATTTTATAAATATACATATTATATAAATATAAATATATATAAATATATATTTGTAATTTAGAACACTGAGCGGCCGAGTGGCTGCCCTTTAGTACCGAATCCTATTATCATTTGACACGCGGCCGCGCTTCTTTCGCCTGCACGAAAGGAAATTCGAAACGGAGAGAGCTGGGACACAGAGGAAACTCCAGTACAGTCCGGTGCATCGATTGTCAGTTTGTCGTCGCATCCCTCTCCTTTAAAACACGGAAACGAACCAGTGTAGAAACACAGAAGGGCAAGAGCAAGTCGAAGACAAGAGGAGAAAGAGTATAAAACGGAGACGCAACTGTCGTTGATGATCAATCTACTCAATAAAAACTGTAGCGAACAGTTCTATTTATTTACCATCTAATTTATTCAACATCGGTTATTTCGTTGGCAAATAATGATACATTTATGCATATACATAATCGTGTGCAAATTTACGAAAGGCGTTGATGATCGATGAAAGAACTACGTTTATTTGGCGAACGATATATCGAATGGAAGATAAAAGCAACTTGTCCAAAAATCAATCAATGCGCGTTTATGAGCTAAGACGAGTATCATTACGATTATTATTATTATTCTATTATTATTATTATTACTATTATTATTATTATTATTATTATTATTTTAGTACATCATTATTACTATTACTCTTAGTACTACTACCAATCATAGCGAGAGAGTATAGTTTTTAATTGTCTTATAAAGACAACGGATTCAAGCGCAGCGCAAAAGAAGCAGATTGTTTTTCGCGCAATACATTGAAACACATTCCACTTCTACACACTTGTACGTACAAGGATTTTTCTATTTTTTTCTCAGTTATGACAATCTTTTTTCTTTTGAGTTTGCCAAAGGGACAACTCCGGCAAAAGTCTGCATTGATTATGAAAAAAAGGGATTGTTTGTTTGTGTGATTGACGCGAGACTTTTTTACGCGACCGCTCTCTTTCTCTTTCTCTCTTCTTCTTTCTCTATTTCCCTAGAAACATGTTTTTTATTCTTAGTTCTCTAGGCGAAGCGGAGATTCGAGCGTGTTATCGCGATATTCTAGTAAAACCGAGATCCATTCCTAGGGTGTAAGCAGATCGGAGAAGCTTGTGGTTTCCACGGCTCCAGGAATTCACGGAGAACGTCCGCTGTGAACGGAAACGGGAATGTTTCTAATTTAGAGACATTCGCGTGTTAGGTCCAAAATCCGTTTAAACGATCGATGACCGATCGGGACCGCCTTTATTACTGCCATTTACCGTAACTAAGAAGCGATCACAAAATGGGCTGCTTCTCCCCATCGTCCGTTTCGCGGTGGTCCGATTCCCCCCATTATCGCGCGTTTCGCGTTGCACCTAAGGGAATCGTGATCGCGCACGCGATTTTGCCTTGCTTTCAACATGGATCGCGACCACGCGGCTTTCAATCAGATGGTTCCACATAGTCACATATCCCACCGATATGCACATTTTCCAAATTCCTTTTGATCATAGCACCTGACTCAGACCTAGCCCTCCGTGCCCCCATTCTCTCTAACTTTGTATAGAGCGCTTCAGCGATCGAACAGTTTCGTTTCTCTTCTGAATAGCGATATGTAACTCTTGGATTAATTGTAAAGTAACGTGATGTCATTACGAAGTACGAGGTTAAATAAATTATTTGAAAACGTTATGCTCTGTGCTGTTATGCCCCTGCCGAACGGGCGCGTCCAATGGAAACATTGCGATAGAATTACCGCGAACTCGGTCGAGGGAAAATGAAACCCGCCCACGCCGTGTTTACGTCCTCATTGACGATCGCAACGTCAAAACATCGTTATTTTTTACAGCAGAACATCTTCACGGTAACAGGAACGGGACCAACGCGATGCGATTTGACGGAGCGAGGGAGAGCGCTGCGTTCGAGGTGCAACGGATCGATCCCCCTTTCATGTCCGCCTTTTGTTAATTTTAACATGCGTTAAAATTCACTGGGCTGATTAATCGTTTCTCCGTCGAACGCTCAGTCGAAGTTGTGCCGATACTGCATCATAGTCTCGAATGGGATTCCTTCGTCGTTCCGTCTTGTTAAGATCTTGTTCTTTATCAGTTGCCCTCCACTTGATGAATTCGACTAATTCATCTAACTTTTCTGGATTTTGTTAAATCCGTAACGAACGGAAATGTTTACTGTTCACGTATAATCTTGAACAAATCAACCATTATGTCCAAAGCGGAGATTATTTTTTCTAAGCTTTCGCAAAAGTCAGAAACGTGGTTACCGGACGCGAGCGAGGAAAAGGGAATCGAGTAAAGCGTTTACGGTTTCAGGGTTAATAGTACCGCATGCTGCTGCAATTACGCGAACGATTAACCGAACCCACAACGAACTATGCGGCGTGGCATGCGGCCCAAACAAGTCGGTAATCGATTCGAAATTAATCGGACCTAAAAGGAGCAATTATGTATCGTGTTTAAGGGAGAACGGCCGATGGCAATTCGGTCGATTCAACTGTAACGAATCGATCGGACCGATCACGATTTGGCAGCTAATTGACTGGTAAATTGGAAGCGGAATGGCTCCGATCAAACAGACCAGTCGAAAGTGTTCGTTCGCGCGTATGTGGCTGTGACTGCGCAGATCGCAATCGGCGACGGATGCACTCGACGTGCATTCGAGTGGATTGATGAAGATCACGAGTCAGGGGTAATTACTGAAGAATCGTCCCTGCAGTTTCAGAAACAGAATTTCAAAGGTTCGTCCGACAAACATTTCTGTGGCGCCTTGATGCCCGGTTGGGAAAGTGAAAGCGATTTCCCTGATCTCCTCGACTTTCCCTGAGCAGCTTCATGAAACGAACATAGTCCTCTTCGACTCGAATCGATCGAAAGTCGTTTTGTCGTTGAGAATAGAAATAAAGCCAGCTAGGAAAGTTATTGTCTTCGTGGAAAGAAGCAACTCCCGAATGCGTTCATGGCGGGACGTGTCTAAAATTAAGGAAAGAAGCTGAGTCTTGCCTTGTGGATTGATGCCAGAAACGCAAACCTCGCCAGGGAAGAGAGAAACTTTCCTCCGTGGGGAATGCTGCTCGACCAGTGGAATCTTGGCCGGCACCGGTTGCTAATCATCTTCCTCGGGAACAGCTCGAGCTTTTGAAGAATCCACCGGAGATTCGATTCACCTCCTCTTTTTTCGAAGGGCTTCCAGATCTCTGCGGATCGCAGGATCAGTGCCTCGGATCGGGGACCATCGGGATTTGAGAGATAGAGAGAAAGAGTAGAGGATAGAAGCGGAGTAAATGGGTTCGGCAAGGAGAAAAATCGAGGGATTGATTCTAAATTCACTAAATGAGAAAGAGAATTGGATGCAGAGGTACGCGCGCTACGAGGTCATCGAAGTCGTTCCAGTGACCCAGTCGACTCTGGCACGACCTTCGAGGCGATATGCGTTCACCCATTTAAACCATCCTCCCACCTTCTGTCTCCCTCTCTCTCTCTCTCTCTCTCTCTCTCTCTCTCTCTCTCTCTCCTTCTCTCTCTTTCACTCACTTTCACTCACTTGTATCACGAGGAGAGCTCACGAGTGTACGTAGCCGTGTGTACATACGGACGAACACGGATAGTGCCGAGGAGGAGGTGCAGGAGGTGCAGAAAGAAGTAAAGGAGGGGAGTGGAAGCGGGCGAGGGCGCTGGAAAGGGAATTCCGAGCATGGTGTTCGCGAGACGAAGAACCACCGGCAAGCAGAGCGAGAGGGAAGGTGACGAGTGTATACACATCGACGGACAGAGAAGCAAAAGGAGACAGAGAAACGCGGCTAGATAGAGAAGTTAGCAAAGCATCGGGAATGACAGAGAGAAGCTGTGAGAAGGAGAGAGAAAGAGGGAGAATGGCGAGTAGCGCGGGAGTCGGAACGATCGAAAGAGAAGGAGACCAAAGACAGAGGAAGAAAGAAGCTAGTCTACGGTCGGGATTGGGGCAAGAGATTGTGTACGAGGAGGGGACGAGCGGGACAGAATGCAACAAAGCACCGACAGGTCGTGTGATACGCCGTTACGTCACAGACGGAACAACTGGTTGCCTCATGGGGAGTTTGAGGAGCCCTCTCGTGCACGCGCTCGCCGCCTCGACGCGGACGCGGACGCTGAAAGGGAGAGGAGAGAGGACAGACGAGAGACGAGAAACGATATACACCGGATGGGGGTATTCCCGAGTCCGCGGGACAGCGGGGGAATCCCGCAGGCGTCAGGAGGGAGGATGATATATACAAAACACAAGGTCACGAGTACGGCTATAGGAATCTCTCTGTAAACACGCGGTGACGTAGCGAGCACGTGCTACGACGTTACCATGGCGGGGACGATTCGAGGGACACCCTCCACCCTCTGCACCCGCAACCGCACCCGGACCAGCACCCGTTTCTGCACCGTTCTCGTTCCGTCTTCTACTTTCAATTCCTCTTGCCGACTCTACTCGACTCACACTCTCTCTCTCTCTCTCTCTCTCTCTCTCTCTCTCTCTCTTTTTACTCTGATCGAGAGAAAGAGGACGTTTCTCTGCCTCTGCATTTCCCTTTCGGTGGATGGAAAGGCAACTGAAATCGCGAAAAGAACATGCAGAAAAGGAGAGGAAGTCCATCCACATCTAATGCGTAATGCTGTCATGAGATTAAAAGATCCACAATGACTCACCATAGGTATAATAGGCTGTTTTTATATGCATTTATGGCATAAATGAGTATATGAAACAGAAAACAGTAAAAGTGCCAGAACAATTGAATTCGATGTTATTACTGATACGTAATTCATAGTTCAGAAGAAGAAACAAATTACCTAGTGTCCATATTTTGTAACCGATACACAACATTTCAAGATTGCATAAAGATCCGCAAGCTAGCGATGATCGCAACAAAAAGGAAGTAGGGACTGACTTTTAGCAAGTCGTTAGCCTCGAGTAAACGAAAGGAAGCGAACAAGGAATTTCAATATCGTCGGAGTTTCATATTCACTCCGGTAGACAGCAATCTTCCGTTCGCTACGCTAGTATGAGATTTGTTAAATAATGGAACACGTAGGATAGTCAGTTAAACTATTCGTAACTCTCGTTCGTCAAGCAAGGTATTAAAATATGAGAATAACGGAAGAATAATATGCCGTTACAACGAACTCTCGAAACACAGCCCTCAAATTTTCCCCAAAACTTCGTCTCTCTGAATTTTTCAAGTCGCGTGCTAACGTATTCCGTTGAGCTGAAGAAAAGCGTCCAGGACCCGCTTTCCCGCTGCGATCCCCGAGGGTCAGGGCTGTCCCTTTGTCGCCCCTTTTCAATAGTGTGTCTGCCTGTCCGCCTGCATGCCTGCCATGCCTGCTTTGCCTGTCTGCCTTCCTGCCTCAGCCTGCCGTTCGTCCGCTTGCCTGGCTCGCCCGCTGCTCGCCAGCTGCTTCCCTTTCTGGAAGAGACGTTTTTCAAAGTCCCCTTCGTGCTAACGATCACCCGGTCTCTTCCTAGCCCCGATGCGAAACGCTTCGAGGGTCGAAAATCCTGCTGGGAGATTATTTTCCCTTGTTTTTCACCGCCTCATCCTGTCCCGTTTCTTCGACCTGGCCTCTCAGCCGGCGAGCACTCTCCGGAATATTGCGAGCAGATATAGAAGGATGTATTTCTTCTTCCCTCGATGAAAAGACTTTCCCTTGCTTTGGTCACGGTGTCGTTACAACATCCACAATCGAATTGATCGATCCTTCCTTGTTAATAAGACCGACGATTTTTAACGGTTTCGACTGAAAGCCGTGACCGATTCTACGAAGAAGGAACTCGACACGAACCTTCGATCCTGTCCGGAAGGCACAAAGACCGGGAAGCGGAACGACGATGAATTATAGAGCATCCCTGACTTTCCTGTTCCAAGCGTCGGTCGATATCCACTTTGCGGAGCTAGGCGATGCGTACCAAGAATCGATAACGTCATGCATTATCGATGTGTCTTTCTAACGACAATGCCAACATCGAATTAAACTAAGACGTCGAGTCCCGTGACTTATCGAACCAATTCGACCGAGAATCGTTTCATATATTCGCATTTTTTCTTGTTTTTTTGAAAATGTTCGATGCTCGGTGCGACCAGAATGACGTCGCCGATTATCTGGTGGACTGCAGCCGCAATATTTCTCTTTTCGCTGGTGCGTTCAATGACCTTTTGCCGGGATCGATATTTCGGCTAGATAGTCAAGCTAAATTATAAACGGCGGATTCTTCATCGCCCGCCTGCACGTACCGTCGCGCATAGCCAACGATCAATATTTCTAATTTACTTTTCTGGCTGGGACGCGATGCGATACGACAGCCAACGTTTCCTGCGAAATTATATGACAACGTTTCCTCGCATTTTACCCATTAACTATATTGTCGAACGAGAATCCCGCCTTCGGGTGTCGATTTGAAATCTTAGCACTTAACATCGAGCTACAGGACTACTTTGTAAGAATTTTGCTTCAGAAGGAAACACGTGCTGTTGGACAAGATCTGCGTTATGCTTATCACAACGGTCTCATTAGTAACACCTAAGGCAAGTTGAGTGGACCAAAGGAAACTCGAAGTGCAACTGGCAGCGGCGAAGAATGAGCAAACCAAACACAGCAACCACGTGCACGTGTGTATCTTACGTGACATATAACTATAAGGTTGCACGAGTACACGCTGGCTTGCACCGTTGGTGCACACGGACACGCGGATACAGAGGTACGCGCGAGCATGAACGCGAGCGAACACGCGTCTATGTATCGAGACGTGTACGTAGCAGTGCGTGTGTCCGTGTATATGTACACCATTGACCGGGATATCGTCTGTCTCGGGATGAATGAACCATTACGTCACGCACTTGTACTCTCTGATCCCCTTCCGCCTCTCCTCCCTCTGTGCTTCTCCTCGTCCGTCGATTCTGTCTCGGTCTCTCTTCTCTCGTGTTCGCGTTATGTTATGTGCAGTGTGTACCGTGTCTGCCTTCGGTTCCTTCCTCCTTCCTTCCGTACCTTCCTTCCTTCCATCGATTAGCAACGGAATTTCAAGCGGGTAGGGAAGGCGGCGATAGAGAGCTATAGTTTCGATTGGAGGTCAACGTATCGCGGTGGCTCAGACACTCGGCAGACGTGTCTGCTCTGTAAAACCTAGTGGGACGAGGAGAGGACGAGGAAAGGACAAAGAGACCAAGAGCGGGGAGCGTGCGGAGTGCAAGGCCGGCGGAATCGCTTTCGTTGCACCACTGATACACTTTCCTGCCTAACTGCACTCCTATCTGTGCCCGCGGCCAATCTTCCCGTCCTCTCCTCTCGTTTCTCTCGATCCTTTTCCCTTTCTTTCTTCTAGATAAATCGCTCCCGTTTGGAATCAAATGTAACGCACGGTCGTTAGTAAGAAAACGTAAATTAAAAAATTATTATTTTTCTCCGATCCTCAGAATACGAAAATGACAAGGTTTTTTCTAGTACATTAGATTTTGGTATCGGACAATACGTAATCGGTAATCGATGTTTAACCTTCTATAATAGGTTCCCGAGGTTCTCGACCGGGCTCCTTCAAGTTGGGGTACAACTTGGCCTTGTGACCGTCGCTGTTCACTCTGCCATGGAAGTCTGGTTTCTTCTCTTTGGGTGCACTCCGCTGCAACCAAATGTCCAGTAGACTTTTCGGGGCGTAAAAGCCGCTTTTGAGCAGTTGTTTCCCTAAGGACATCGAGGTACTAGGCGGTGGTGACATCGGCGAATCAGTAGTTGCTCTTATCACGCTGGCTCGAGCGGTCCCATCTTCTTTCCCAAACCTATGAAATACGAAACGAAGTAGCATATTTGTTTTTTTTAACTGTTCGATTGAGATTATTTACCCATCCAATTCACGCAACGCCTGATCCAATTCGACCTTATCTTTGTCGTCCTTGCTCCGTATGTCGAGGAGACAAGTCAGAACTTCGGAATGAGCGGCGGAATTGTTGGCATGATACTTTAAGAACGTTTCCAGTTCTCCCCACAACAACCTATAATGTTCTTCTCTGCGTACACCGCCTTTCCCGCCACGTCCGCCGCCTATACTAGGCAAAGGCAGTGCCTCGTGTTTCGTTTCCAATTGTAATAAGCTGAAAATCACTTGTTTGCATTGCAACACCTCCTCCGCGGTAAGCTCCTCTTTCACCATTAAGTCTGGCAACGGGTCTATCAACTGAAAATCAAAAGTAAACGCTGATAAAGACTAGTCGGCGAAGTGAAATGACGAATAAGTTCCATAAGGGTGTTAGTTGCAACGGAATTTACCTGTTTCAAGTTATACATAAGTGTACTGGAAATCGTGATTGGCCAGTATTTTGTATGCCTTTCCAATCTTGACCGCATTTTCTCTGCTGGACCTTCGCCGTTGCTATTTGTACTTCGTTTTAAAGGCACTAATACGTTATTCTTCATGAGCTTCCCGAAATCCTGTGAGAAACGCAACCGTTATCGAGAGAATAAGACTGTATTGCATCAAATATATAACTTACCGTTATTCTATAATCAGTTACTCGTCCACCACAACCTTCGCTGATAGACGGTGGATCTTCTAATACACTTCTGGCAGTAGACAATGTGTGTATAAATATTTCTCCACCATGTGCAGCGAGTAAATGAGATATAGTTTTTCCTCCACTTTTGCGAGCCATTTCAAGCATCACAGATCTACCGTTTAGCAGAAAATTGATCAAGCAAGACGACGGTCTACTATTTACATCCACCGGTGTGATTCTGTGCATGGCGGTGCAGTTTTGCATCTCTGCTGCGCTACAGCCTCGCGGTGTACACCATTTCAATGTTACCGTTTCGTACTCCGATCCTTCTTCGAATCTCATGAATGTCTTAATTAGAGCTGAATCTTGCGGATTGCCTACAATAACCATACTATGGTATGTTTATGGATTTTATATTTATTATCACAATCATATTCAGAATCAAAGTACCCTTCAGAATAGCGGAATGCGCTGCCGATGAATGAAATATTTCGACATCGTAATTGGCAGAAGAACTGGCATTCTGTTCTTCCTTCATGGGTATACCCGTAACCGTTGTACTCGCCAAATCATAGTGAGATAAGATCAGATGAGATAGTTTTGAATGCAGAGCAGGTGCCTTGATCGAGTGTACTTCCACCGTCAACAGTGGTGAAACCTAAAGCAAAATGCTCTGTATAGCATATGGAGAATTTGTAGCAATGTAAATACTGATACCTCTCTAGGTCCCTGGCTAGTAACTTGCGACTCTATGTTGTTAGGAAATATGTTCAATATAACTAGATGGCAATAATCCACAGGTATCAAACTGAAAAACATAAAAAAATTAGATATTCATTAACTTCCAACAATGATTTTAAAATATATACTGACTGATCTGATGCTAAAGCAGTTTTATTCTCTTGAGCCAACTCGTTGAGGAATATATTTTCTAAACTTTTCATATTGCTGTTGTCCCTTGCACTGGTAATACATATTACTCTGCCCCTGTTCACGAGTTTGCTAGCATTCTCATTTAACGATGTCCTTTTTTCGTGCTGAATTTCTGAACATTCGTTGAGAGTTTCTATAGCTACTCTTAAACCATGTATTACAGAATAATCTTCTCCAGGCTCTGGGGTTTTCGTTGGAACTCCCAAGATAGCAGTGCCATTCATGATCTGTGTTAAAGAATTTGTTTTTAGAATATTATTTGCTAAGATATGTTAAGAACCAAAATAAAAAGTCCATGGAAGCTTACGTGATTTAAATTCTGCTGTGACGGGCTCCATGAGTTTAATACGTAAGCTGCTCGATCGGTTACTACAAATCTTATCTGTAATTAAGTCACAAAAATATGGGTAATTTGTTTTCGAATTATACAATCTTTCAAATAAATTAACCCAAAACGATGTTATACCAATTTTCCAGTTGGGAAGAGATCCC
This sequence comes from Augochlora pura, assembly GCF_028453695.1. NCBI lineage: Eukaryota > Metazoa > Arthropoda > Insecta > Hymenoptera > Halictidae > Augochlora > Augochlora pura. Next base: position 14,259,867 of record NC_135775.1, read on the forward strand.
ATACTATGCGGCAATATTCTAATGAGGCTTCTACACTGGTAGTCCACAAAGATTTACAAACGGGTGCCAAAGGGATCAAATTTTGTCCGCGACTTTTTAGGAAATCAAATTCTAGTGGAGATTCAGTAGATATACCAAAATATGGTGTATGATCCAAAACAAAAATTGTCTTATGATTTGCCGGATACATTCTTCTATAACATTTTAAAAATTTGCCTACTTTCGAACATAATTTGTCGTAAACCTATTATTTACACATTTCTTATAACCTGAATAGTACATTGAGGGCCTCACATATTATAGGTTAGAATACACGACACTACGAAATCATTTGTAGTTATTTTCTTATAATTATGTACAACAATATTATAGGTACGTAAAGAGAATATGTAAACATAACATATACATATCTGCATTATTTTGTAATAAAGTGTCATTTTTTATAACATAAACATTGTATTAATATCTAAGTATAACTGTTACAATTGTATCTGTATAGTAAATCAGTTAAATCATTTCTGTTTTTACGAGTATTATTAATTAATTCGTGATTTTCATACTGGGGCATTGTTACATTGAACCGGAATCATAAATTCATTTCTTATACATACATATAACAACTAGTATGTTAACATTTTAAATTTCCCGGTCTAAGATAAGTGTACTTCCGTTATTTTGCGAAGTCGAAGTTATTTCCATATGTTAACACGTGTAATCAATTAACTTTTATAATTTTATATACAGTATTTCAAAAATTATTATTCTGGTCTCAAAATCAACAATTTCGAGTCTTTTTTCTGTCGAACTAATTATTTTGTTAATCTCAGTTGATTGAGTTGTACTTTGTGCAAGGCTCACAACTTCCTTTCCGATTGGAAGTCTCCTAGTGGCATTGATAACGTAAGTGTTCCGTAACATTATAACTATTTATAATAATTATTTCTCATAAAAAAATAGTAAAAATCTTATTTACAAAATTCTAAACTTGCAGAGGTTAATATTTATATAAATTTAAGTACGAGTAACGATAGTTACAGCATATATCGAAATATTTAAGCCGCTCAGTGCACGTGGCGTTGTTTCTATAAAATTTTGATAATAGAAATTTAAAAATATGAAGCTTAAAATATTTAGTGGCTTCATGTTATGTTTCTAATAGTTTAATCTTTGCTATTTGCGTTCTTATATACTGATTATATTTGAAAATTACGTTCTTGCTTTAAATTAGGAAGTGAGGTTACTTTCCTGTGAAAGTTGATTTGAAAATAATACCGCAATAAATTAAAATTCAAGTTAAAAGTAAAATTCAAACTACATCATATTTATCTGTTTATTTCTCTTTTATTTAGGTTAATCGTAAGTTAACCACAACGTTAAGATGTCAGGAGGTTTAGACGTATTGTCTCTCAAAGAGGATGATGTTACTAAAATGTTAGCTGCATTTACTCATCTGGGTGCAGAAAATGTTAACTTTCAGATGGAACAATATGTCTACAAAAAGAAGAACGACGGTATGATCTATTTTAAAATAGATAAATAAATTTTTACTTAAAAATATTGATTTTAATTTCTGTGTTTAATTTAGGAGTTAGTATTATCAATCTCTGTCATACGTGGGAGAAATTGCTGTTGGCTGCACGTGCCATAGTTGCTATTGAACATCCCAGCGAAGTATTTGTCATCAGTTGCAGACAAACTGGACAAAGAGCAGTTCTAAAATTTGCTCAACACACTGGAGCTACACCTATCGCTGGTCGTTTTACTCCTGGTGCTTTTACTAATCAAATTCAGGTCATTTATCTTCTAAATTTTACAAGATAAAGTTCGTTTTAAAATTCAAAGCTGGTTCCAATTTTCATTCAGTACTTAAATAATAACAATATTCCTGTAAATATTGTGTGCCTTGTACATATTGACTTGATTGATGATACACAGAAATTATTTTATAAATTCAAATAGTTGAATTGCTGTATAATTATTTTATAATATTTGTTTTCAGTCTGCTTTCCGTGAGCCACGCCTGTTGATTGTTACTGATCCATCCACTGATCATCAACCCATCACAGAGGCCAGCTATGTGAACATTCCAGTCATTGCTTTTTGTAACACGGATTCTCCTCTGCGTTTTGTCGATATTGCTATTCCTTGTAATACAAAAAGTTTACACTGTGTTGGTCTTATGTGGTGGTTGTTAGCCAGAGAAGTTCTCAGATTGAGAGGTTCTATTGCTCGCGAAAGTAAATGGGATGTAGTCGTCGATCTGTTCTTCTATAGGGATCCAGAAGAGGTTTGTTTCATACCAGTGGAACATGATTTTATGTTTCAATATCGTTTATATTATTTATTCAAAATGATGAGAAAGTAGTCAGAAAATAATTTGTTGACATTATTTAATTATGGCTTAATCTTTTCTGAGTAAATTTCTTTTTCTTATCTTTTATACTAGATAAGTAATTAAGTAATAACTGAAGTTTGTTATTATTTTAGGCTGAGAAAGAAGAACAGGCAGCCAAGGAAATCGCCCCAGCCAAAGAATTTACAGGACCTGTTGAAGTTGCAACTACTGCAGAACCTGGTTGGGTAAATGATATTGAAACTACAGTACCAGTTCCAACAGAAAACTGGGCCGATGATGTTGCACCGCCAACTGCAGCTGCACTTCCAACTGCAGGTGCTGCACCAGCTTTCCCAGCAAGTGGAGATTGGGCTGCTCAGGTAACAGCAAATTTTCCTCCTTTCTAACAGTAAATATCTAATACATGGAGTATGACTTTATTATATTATATTCTTTCATTTATACAGCCTTCTGAAGAATGGACTACTGCACCAGCTGCCACAACCCAGAGTTGGGGAGGTGCCTCACCTGAAAAGTGGTAATCTTATTCTCTTTGAGAATTGAATATGACACACTTTATACGACCCATACAATAAAGTGATTTAAAATGAACCTCACTCTTGTTATATTTCTTTAATCATCAATTTTTACATGAGAATACTAATCTACCTTATGCTCGCAATTTGTAACACAGAAGAGACTGATTGTACGACATGTGTAGGTAGCAAATAACCTGAGAGTGTCACTAACTTCGTTACTTACATATTCGTTTTACTTATTTCAAGCATTTAATAGATAAGTATTCGTATGCAAAAATAAATTATAAATTATGTCTGAGAAGTTAAGAAGTTAATTATTTGTGAGACGCTGTCAAATTATTTGGTGCTATCTTGGTACGCAGCTTGCAATAATTATTAATATCTATTTAAAAACGCAAAAAATCCGTTCAAAAACTGTATGTGAAAGTAGTAGCTAGAAGTACACTTTATATTCTTTAGTTGCAAGTGTTTAATAATTTATTAATGAGAATTGAATATTCTTTCAAGTTAATATATTAAAGAGACTCATCGGCTATCTTTTTTTTCTCCGTAAAATGCATAAGTCTGTATAGTATTGTGCTCTTGTCATATAACTCTACGTGCTTATCATACGACAATAATATTTACCACGGAAATCGAAGTCTGATTTGAACTAAATGTTTATTTGAAGTGTTAACAGAAAGGATTAAACTCAGAAAAGAAATCGAAGTCAATTGAGAACATGCAACATTGATATTGACACAGGGAAAAAATAGAGTCATCACGGTCATAACAAATTTCCTTCAGAACATAAACAAAGAGGTAATCAGAAATAGATAACTAAACTAGAATTAGCAGTAAATTTAGAAAAAAAAACAATAATAGATAAAAGGTACAAATTGTTTTTTATAAAATATTCAGGTAGAATAAAGTGAAGTAAAGAATGTAAGATTTAAGATGTAAAATAAGCAGAAAGAGAGTTAAAGACTGAAATGTTTAAAAATCGCAGATTATATTATACAACGATAGAAACTAATGTATATAGCTTGAGTACAGTTAGGAGAAAAAGAATTTTTTATATGTACATCTATTTTTTTTACATTACTTTTATAATATGTTCTGCTTTACGATGTCGCCTATTTTTCTCCATTACTTACAATTTCTAATCTATCCTATCTACGCTATATCTATCAACATTTTCTTGTTTTACACTCAAAAGATGTAGAAATGTTTAGAAAATATCTTTCTTAACTTTAGTTTCTTTCTATAGATTCCTTACAATTTCATTTATCCATATTTTTCTATAAATCTTTTATCTATCACTCCAATTGTTATAACTCGGACTTTTTGTTTTTGCTAAGTCTATATTACATAAAACTGGTCCACATATCCCCAAAAGTCTTTGAAGTTTCCAAAAATGTAGGTGATACAAAGACATTGTAAAATTACGGAAAACTAATTTATAAATCTGTCACCGTAGATGGTATTACCATTGTTTCTTTTGATCCTTGTGGCGCAGTGTCTTTGTCTTCTTGAGGGTAGACTCTACAGAGACATCTAAATGATAGATTTACGCTTCTCAAGTTTTTATCGTTATATGTGAATATTTTTCGATGGAAAAGAAGTCATATGTCTTAAAATATAAGGTCAAAATTGATGGCGACGAAGTCAAGGAATCCAGGCGTTATTATGCCATTTTGAATGAAATTATGAGAACGGCGCGCTCCTATGAGCTCCTCTTTCGAATGACTTATTTCCCATCGAAAAATATTCACATATAAGGACTAAAACTTGGGGAACGGATTCAGGCATAGTTTTTTGGCGTCAGAATTCACGATATCGATAATGTAGAGTAAAAAGGTTGACAGGTTTAGTTACACTGGTGTTTATAAGGTGGCTCTTAAGTAGAAGGACTGTCAACGTAGGCTTGGAACAGATGCAAGCTTGTATTGTAGTTATGTCGGTTGTAATTCGCTTAACTACAGTACGTGTAATTTTTGCATGCATGCAAGCATGGTGTTTTAGTTCGATATTTTTGACAAATGGAAACGATGGGCAGTTGCAAGCAGTTGTTCATATTTATACATATACGCGACAAGTATACTTTAGCCCTACGTATCATTTAAAATTGCGATTAAATTTGAATACCAACCGTAAAGATTTAATATATTTCCATGTTATACAAAAAATAAAAGGAAATTGGCTAGAAAATATGATAAAATTATATGTTTGGAAAAGTTACTAGTGAATGTTATTATTTAAATAATTGCAAATATAAATTAAATTTTAAAATATTGAATGAATTGAACAGCTATATTATTACGCCTTTTTCTACAAATTATCGTAAATTTTTTAAAATGTGAAAATATAAATTGATAGAGTTATTCTATGCGAAATCTGACACTGTTTGTAATATTGTTTGAGATCATTTGAATATGTTTGTTACGTTGCGAATTGTGCATGCATTTTATATTTATGAAGGGCTTCAGGTAGTTTACAACCACTCGCAATAAACCATCGGACTTACAGCAATCGTCACCAGATGTGGCCATAAAACTCAATTTCGTGCCCCAACACTGACCCTTTATGAACAATAGACCTGGGAATTCCCAGGTGTTTTACTGTCTCGCCACCTTGACCGCTTTCTACGCGCATTTATTTTTGCATAGCGCATGATTGTCATGATTTCGCGACGATCGTGTGATTTAGTACGAAAAATAGACGATGACAGTGAGCAGTCGCGTGATCAGTCGTAACTTACGTAAAGATCCTAGTTACATATATTTTGTAATAAAAATTTTGTTAAACACAATCCAGTTCACCCTTAACTATATCCTCAACGTATTAATTATAACTTATAAAAATAACTTATAATAATTATAATTCTTAACCAACTCTTTATAATAAATATTATCTTGCCATCGATTCCAAAATAATTTTCGAAGATGATCCTACAGATAAAAAAAAGGGAATGATTGCATTTTTTCACTTTGATTTCAATCACTTAATGTAAACGCAGAGATGAGAGTATAGCAGCTAATTGTGCAGTTATAAAGAAATTTGAGAATTTTATGACACTTGTAGCGGCAAGTTTAGGGACAGACATACTTGCAAACAAAGCACGGTCCGTGCTTACTGTGGTGTATCCAGTGTATATCTATTATATATGTGTATGGTATAGATCCGATTCGGTACATATCGATTCCATACGTATACATATATGTATAGATATACACTCGACGTACCAACAAAGTGCATGGATCGAATTTTGTCAATAAATGTGATGTCGTGTATCAATGAATCGACTGTAGTTGGATCCACGATCCATCGTGATGTGACCACACATTTATACGAGTAGTCACGTCATGTACCTCTACATAAAGTAAAAATATCTCTAAAATTCAACTATTCTTCCAAATTATTGTAATATAACTATTCACTGTAAGCCTTTTTTTATTTCTGCTATTATATGTATACATATCCTGCATATTCTTACACGTCCGTGACACGGGAGTGCCACAACAGCAGTTTGATATTCATATACGTGTTCTCTCTAAGAAGATTTTTTACCAATTGAATTACTCTTTGGTAGGAAACAGTAATAATTGAATTAATATTTAACAAGGTGGAAAATACTTCATTAACATAATTCATAAACGTAATCAATATTCAAAATTGCTGATAAAGTAGAAAACGTTAACTGTCTACATCCTTCACAAGAAACCACTGGTGGCTCTATCTCATATTTATCAAGCAACTACACATATCTGGGTAGTATCATTTCTGTAATAAAATCTGTACGACCAGATGCCGACCTGCTGATTCCATAAATTCTCCTTATGTCATACCGAGGGCCGGAATGGGAAAAATTAGTTATGTAGTTCAGAAATCCAACGACACAAATAACTAGTAAACAAAATGTATAAGTAGCTAAATGTAATTAAATTAAATTGAAGAAGATGAAATACATAAAAATTCTAAAATTTATGTCTTTAATAGTATTTATAAAAAAGTACAAAAGATTAACATACAATTTTGAGCTAATTAATTCTGACCCATTTGTTTTGAGATAAATTCTTTGTCTCTATTCCATAAAATACTGCATATAGCATTTAATTGATAAGAACAGTCAAATATTTCAGATCTAGTTGACAATTTATTAATATCAAGTCTAATCACTTTAACTTTCCATTTATCTTCGAATTCCTTGATTCTTGCATCTTCCATTGTGGAGCTTGACCAAGGTTTAAATCTATAAATGGAGATGTTATTAAAAATCATGAGTATATTGAGAGTATAAATAAGAATAGAAATATTATATTACTTAGTTCCTATTATTATATTAGCAGGTTTTTCCTTTATAGCTGTCATTGTATTCATCAAATAAGGAACATCATTAAATCCTGTAGCATCATCAAAACAAAATACAGAACATATTGCATCAACTTTATCCTTACAAGCCTAAAAAGATTAATGACTGTGACTTCTGTTTCCATGCAATTTAGATATATTATACCTACAGGTAATATATGATTATATTTTTTAATGCTCATCTCGGAAGTATCCCAAAATTGTAACTTGAATAATACAACTTTGTCCCATATCTTGACTGGCCAAAATATATTAGTTTTCTTTATACCATTGGTTTCTATGTAATTATTCGATTCTTGTATACCAGCAAGACGTGCTACAACAGAAGTTTTTCCTACTCCAGATCTTCCGACCATAAAAATTTTGTAAGTTACTTCCTCGATTGAAGATGGTAGTGGTGGTCTCTCAAGTATTCCTTTAAAATGATTTAAAATGTAAATATAAGAATGAAATTGTTTAAATGTATCAATTGTTTAATGAAGAATTTTGTTTACCATAAAATCTTCTTTTTTTGGATGTGTTTACATAAAAGTGATGTACCAGTGATTCACCCTCCACTGAATGCAACCAATTCACGTTTATCGCATTCATAATTGAACACGATACAATGTAATGGAACAATATCCGGAATCATTGATAAACATCGAAACTGGCAATCAGTACAATCTGTATGAAAAGTTACTTTAATTGGTACATAATTAGTGGACAGTACATTTAAATAATCCGAATAAAGGAAGAATATATATGAAAAACCCTATTTCTTTTACTTTAAAACATTAATGACCGAACGAATCCATTTTCCTCAGCTTAATTCATCGGATCCTTTCGATGCAACAAATAAGTAAGAAAACCGGCAGTTTCCACGAATGTCATATATACAGGGTGTTCTACCATGGAAACTGATAAGCTTTGCCAGCAGATTCAAAATGTTGTTAAATCTAAAGAAAAAATGTTGTTTTCCATGGTTTTTCAATTAAATTGTGCCTTTGTATCAACAAAATTTAAAGAAAATAGATTAGATTTAATTATTATAATAATTGATACATGCATTAATATTTCAATTTACATCTCGATTGGTGAACTGAATTAGTCTGTTGTTTACAAGATTTTTTTAGAGGATGTAATCTCTCAAATATGTCATAGAAGCTTCGCGGTTGTATTCAGGAACACCTTGTATATACAATGCATTGACCAATCAAGAGCAATCCCGCCTTAAGGAAACCAATAAGATCTTTTCTAAGTTGTCGATACAAACAGGGACAAATAATTCCATTAGCAGTGAAGTTGGCGTTGGTTCGAACAAATGCCACATTGACTAATAAAATCCGTTTACAACACGTAACGCGTTGTTTGCAGTTGGGTCGCCATATTGTATATTTAACGCGGGCTTACTGGCGCGTGTATGGGCTTTCTGTAACGTTTTCTACCGAATTAAAGCGCGTGGATTAAAAACCGTTGTTGAATATCACGCGCAATGGATCCGGAAAAATTGAGAGTGGTCGAATTAAGGACAGAACTTTCACAGCGTGGACTCGATACGAAAGGCGTCAAGTCAGTGCTCGTTGAAAGACTTCGTAAAGCACTACAAGAAGAAAATGCAAGTCGTAAGTTACGCTTATTTTCATTATTCTACAAATTCTCGTCATTTTAACTGTATCCACATGGATTCCTCTTCTCGTAACAATCTCCACATTCCCCCGATCCAATGTTGACAAACATTCGAATCAGGTGATAGCTGCCCTTCCATTAAGTCTTGTGCCATGTCTCTTTACGGCCAAAAACGATCTAAATAGCGTCGTGGCCATCACCGAACTTAATAAAAGATTCTACCGTAGATATTTTTTGTATTTTCGGAGACATATACGCGAAAACTTTATATTCTTCTCATGTGTTTACATATGTTCCTGCGCGCGACGCTTCTTGAAAATTTTCTTTACAGTCAATCAATAATCTTCTTCCCGAAGTGTACTTTAATTGTCTGCATCACCTTCGTTGTTATTTATCGAAATATTTAAATTGAAAATATACTTTTTTCTTAGATGTGTTTTGTATAGATGTAACTTTGTAAATGTGTTTGTATTGTAGAAGAGGATGAAGGGAGAGCAAATGTCAATGCAGAGAATATACACGACACAGCAAATCAAGAGAATGATGAAAAATCAGAATCAGCGAAGGTACCACAGACGCCGAAAAAATCCAGTAGATTGTCTAAAGGTGCTGTGGCAGTAACACCTCGCGAAACTCCTAGCACAAAGAAACGAAGGACCTCTAGGGTTTCTTCATATTCCTCCAGGAAACGAACATCACCAAAAAAATCGGATCAAAATGATATGTCTCGCGAATCGTCGCCTACAATATCAGAACCTGCTTTGCATGAAGAACCCATTATACCAGAGGAACCTATGGGACAAGAAGAAGTTTCTCCTCAAGTAGAAAAATCTGATTCTTTGGAGAGAATTGATGAAGTTGAGATGAAAGATCCATTGTTAGATGCGGAAAATGAAAGTTCAGATGTAAAGGAAGTTGTAAAAGATACAGATGAAACAAAAAGTAGCAAAGCTGAAGCAGAAAGTGTACAAGTACAAAATGTAAAGTCACCTGCAAAGTCTACTGTCACTGAAAATTTGTCGCCGAAGAAATCTGCTGCCAATGAAAATTTGTCTCCGAAGAAGTCTACTATCAACGAGAATTTATCTCCAAAGAAATCTACCATCAATGAAAATTTGTCTCCAAAGAAATCTATTATCGATGAAAATTTATCTCCGAAGAAGTCTACAATCAATGAAAATTTATCTCCGAAAAAATCTATTGTCAATGAAAATGTATCTCTAAAGAAGTCTACTTTCATTGAAAATTTATCTCCGAAGAAATCTACTGTTAATGAAAATTTATCTCCGAAGAAATCTATTGTTGCAGAGAATTTGTCTCCAAAGAAGTCACAAGAAAATAAAGATGAAACAGATAAATTGCAACAGTCTGTAGAAGCTACTTCTATGAAAGAAGTGGAATGTACAGAGATTTCGAAAGAGAGTAAACATAGCGAGGTGAATGTAATAAAAAATGACGAAACAGAAATAGTTACAAAAGAAGGTAACATAGACAATGTCAATGAAGAAATCATTGATAATGGCAAAACAAACCTAGAAACAACGGATAATGTGCAAATTGAAGAACCTATTAGTAATGTTAAGACTAGTGACATTCCTAAAACAGATGTAACAACAGACGATTTGCTTGATCAAAGTATTGATGACGATGAAGACGATGGATCTAAGCCCGAAGAGATTTCGATTGAATATGAAAATATTTTATTAGGTGATGATAAAGAAACTGACGATGTCTCTGATAATAAGCAGGATGAGCAGGTATGCATAATCGATTTCTTATTTACTGTATTATTTTTAATATAAGCTTGTTTTTTTACTCATTGATCGTTTTTTCATTTACATGTAAAGGATGTGGAAATGGAGGAAGCAAAAGCTGAAGAAGATACAGATGCAGATATGAAGGATCGAGAAAAGAACGACACTGAAGAGGACAGGAAAAGAAAAAGATCACCCAGTCCTATCGAAGAGCGCGCTGATTCCCCAGCAGTGGAAATAGTTGAGAACGAACCCGAAATCGATGATACTGCTTTGACCTTATCGTGGTGTAGGTTTTAATTAGAATTGTATTTCTTTAGGTGAGAATGACGCTATAGCAAGATTCTCTGCTTTCAGATGATTCGGATTTAAATCTTGTTATCGACAAAGAGGGATTTTTTATGGCTACACCTATGCATAACGATGGCTTTTCACACATGTGGGCTGGTGCAAGAGCTTCGTACGGTTTTCTTCATGGAAAAGTTTATTATGAGGCTAAAATAATTGATCTCTGTCCCATTGATACAGAAAACGAGGAAAATCCGTACATACTTAGAATCGGTTGGTCTACTCTGTATACATCGATGCAATTAGGAGAAGAAAAATTCAGTTTCGGTTATAGTAGTATTGGAAAGAAACTGACAAACAATCACTTCGAAGACTATGGACTTCAGTTTGGCAAAGATGATGTTATCGGATGTTACCTCGATGCAACATCTGAGGATAACATTATTTTATCTTATACTGTGAATGGGAAAGACCAAGGAACTGCATTTAACGTCACTAAAGCAGAACTCTGCGGCAAACCATTGTTCCCGCACATCTTGAGCAAAAATTGCAGCTTTGCTTGCAATTTCGGCCAAGAAAAACCGTGGGCCGAAGAAGTTTTGCAAGATTACATTTCAATTGGCAATATGGATTCTCAATCAAAGATCCCTGGTCCACGGAGACCAACCAAAAAAGAAGAATGCGAAGTAATAATGATGTGTGGATTACCAGCTTGTGGGAAAACAACTTGGGCAACAAGATACGCTGCTGAACAGTCTCACAAAATGTACAATATTCTAGGACTTGGTAGCTTAATCGACAAAATCAAAGTGTGTACTTAAACAACTCGATATATACACATACATTCATTACATATTTCACATTTCAACAATATTATTTCAGGATGCAGATTTATCTCACAAAGAGAACAATAATGACCAATGGGAAATCCTTGTCGACAAGTGTACGCGCGCGTTAGACAAATTATTGGAAATGGCCCCAACTAGAAGGCGCAATTACATATTGGATCAGGTATGTGTTGGACATTTTACTTTTCCATTTCTTCAATAAGATAACTTAATATTTTATGAAATGTTAATGCAGGTAAACGTATATCCTAATGCACAAAGACGTAAAATGAAGACCTTCTGTGGATATCAAAGAAAGGCTGTAGTATTGGTACCATCAGAAGAGGAATACAAATCACGCGTTGCGAAACACAAGCCGATTGAAGGCAAGGAACTTACGGAATCGATGCTAATGGAAATGAAAGGTTTGTGAAGAATGGGGATAGATGTGTATGTTGATTTATGTATTCCATCTAATGTGGTATATATGTTGAATTTAGCAAAGTTTAGAGCGCCGGTCATCGGTGAATCTTTTGATGCAGTCGACTGGATCGAACTGAATCAAGAAGATGGTGATAAAGTTATAGCAAAGTACAACAAGGACGCAAAAGAAGCAGGCTATGGACTGCAACAGAACAAACGTCCACGAGTCGAGTCAAGACCAGAGAACTCTCGAGACAATCGTAACGTACGACACAACCGTGACAACCGTGACCGAGATTATCGCGATAGACGGGGCAACAATTGTAGGTTTCGTAGAAAGAATATAATAACAAAAGTGGAGAGAAGGGATCTAAAGGGACTTTGTTTACAGACTCGGATAGAAATAGAAATCCTGGCTGGAGAGGTGGTAGCAATATGGGTTGGAGAGACAGGCCTCAAAGGAGTGGTCATATGAGGCATGGAGGAGGATATGGTCCATGGAGAGGACGAGGGGCACCCATACCACTTGTACATCGTGGTATGGACAGAAGAGGCAATATAGACAGACGAATGGGGAACGATAGAAGTCGAACAATAGCTTCCCGCCTGGGTGGTTGGGTTCCATTTGAGTAATTAGATTTTTGACCAGCTTAATTTCAAAATTGAAAATGTAAATCAAATGATATGATTTGTTATTTTTTAAGAAATTATTCAGGGTCGCAACAATCATGGAATCAGCAAAGCAATTGGCCGAGCGGTAGTCAAGGCAGTCAAGGATGGGGACAAAATAACTGGGGATCGCAGCAATGGGGGGGAAGTTGGAAGAGCTATGGACAGAGCTCGTACAATCAACAGGGTTACGGTAACGGAAGCTGGAATAGTTGGAATCAGCAGTATTACAATCAGTATTGGGGCCAACAACAACAGCAGCCGCAGCAACAACAACAGCAGCAGTTAGGCGGTCAGACAACCGCAAGTGGTGATCAAACTGTAAACAAACAATAATCCACCGTGATAAATGTCACAAGAGTGGAACAGTGAGGTATTATGAATGGTTGTAATTTTATTCTGATTTAACCAATTTCTCAGTTTTAAATCAACAATTTTATACTGTAAAATAATTGAAAAAAAAGAATGAGAAAACAAAATATTGCCGGAAAAAAATTCTTAAAAAAATATTCTTAACACTATTTCGGTTTATTTTTGCAGGCAAACACAGTGGATATTGTAAAAACTGCTTTAGCTGGTGATTCCACAGTAGGATATAGTATCCCTCAAAAACCGTCAGGAGTATATGAAAAATAATATGCTCTTCGTTCTGGAGTGTCTTCATTATCAAACATTGGTTTTGATCTCACACGCAGATAAATGGACAAACTTTTCCACGACAATATATTCACGATGATTTGTTCGTATATCGTGTTCGATATACAAATTCCAAAGTTATTGCGGTATCTCATGAATCAAGCAACAATCTAGATTTGTCGCGTGAAGGCACCGTTACACATGCACCTTCAAACTCATTTGCATTGGAAAATGCAACATAACGAATCGAATTATAAGCATTATGTAATTATAATTTCAGATTGATTTTTATGTTGGAAGAGAAACTTTTTCGTTACAACGCAAACAAATTCGGATTACATATATATCTTTTTAAACGAACAAAAGGGGGTAACTTATAACAGTATAAACGTCTTGTAACGTCTTAGAACGATATTACCTTTTAAGAGAACAAAACGAGCATTGGATATGAGTACACAATTAACATGAAAATAATTGAAACACTTGAAACGGTATATCGCTCTCGGAAAAGAATCGTGTAAATATGTACAGATTTTCAAACGTATTGCACGGAACGTTTATTGGAAATCTAGTTATACATGTATTAAGCAAAGTACCATGTAATAAGGGGAAAAAGAAAAAAAAATGGAACAGATCTAACTTCTCGACAACACACGAGAGTGATAATGTGTATGATTTTGTCTTATCTTTCTATACAAACGACAGTGTTGTACAAAAAGAGAATATCGTGTCACGAATAAATTATTAAACTTGATTTTTACTTATCCGCGTTTTATTAAACGAGACGAATTTGCAACTTTTATCAGAATGTATCACATTTTCCGAATTGAAAGTTCTATTTTTTATCTGTGTCACGTTGCTCCATGATCAAAAAATATGCGTTCGTTACCCAACGTACTTTCTCCTTCATCGTCCTCTGACTTTTTTTTTTGTCATGTCCCGTTGTCACGTATTTTAGTCCCCCTTCCCACTCGTTTCATTTTTATGGTTCTCGGTTGTGCGTTGGAACGAACCTAGTTACCAGCCAATAGTAAATATCATTTTATATTTTGTTCATTTCGATTTTAACAATGAAATTGTTCGCTCATAGTTACAGGATGATTGTCTTTTACCTCCTTTTTTTTTAAATTTTATGTACAGCGTATGAGACTTCGAATTAAGGTACCTTACCGAATCGTAAAACGGAATACATTTTATTCCCGGCAAAATATATTCGATCAAACAAGTAAAGATAATGTTGGAAAGACGATTAATATTTCTCGTGTCTAGAAATTAAATCTCTTATTAAGTAGAAAAGAATAGATTTTGGTTGCAGTTGGAAACTGTCTAGACTAATGTCTGGAGACTAATAGATCTCATGATTGCTGTTTAAGTTCTTTGTTTTGTATTGTGTAAATAATCCAAGATATTTATATTTACGTATTAATGTTTTACGTTCAATGGAGTAAATTTTTTTCTCAGACGTTTGGTGTGTTTGATAAAATATTTTTTGCCAAGGGTGATAGTTTGAAAGAGGATGTGGTAGAAAAAATAGATACGCAGAGGATATTACCACGATTCGAAGTCGGCCACGATCAAAGTTTACTAATAGTGAGTTATTGAACAAAATTATTTTTTTGTTTTCTCTTCCGGTCGAATATAGAATAAGAGTATCAGCAAATTAATATTCGTAATCGGAGAATTTACTTGTTGACAAAAGTGTACAAACTTAAATCGTAAAAATAAAAAATATCTTCTATTTATTTGGAGTTTAAACTATTTACAACCCAGATTGGATCAGCGCTATTACCCGCTAGAAATATCCTGTAACAGTAATTCAGTCTTCACGCATACTTAACGTAAATCGTCAACGACAATCGCTGACTATTTGTTGGTCTACGGACAAGAATTTGTAAATTAATTCAATATGATATACACATGAACGCGTTGCAATTTATCCGACAATATTTGTAACGCATTCTTGGAATCGTACGGGCATTTTGATCGAAGGGAGAGAACTATGGAACTTTCTTAAACTAGTACTGTACTGCTTACTTTTAAAGAAGCTGCATAAGTTCTATAACGCGTGGAAACTATCAAACAACGTTTTAAAATAAATTTTTTACCCCGCAAAAAATGTATATTAATTAAACATATCGATATTGAGAACAATGATAGTTTCTGTTAGAGATTCTTTAAAATACGAATGTTGTATTAAATAAAATTAGTAATTAAAATAATTCGCGCATTTTCGCTGAAGGACCAAATCGTAAATGTCTACTGAAGTATAAAAATGTTGTAAGTAACTTTCTTTTTCTCAAGCGATAACCCGTTCAGATGGGGTCACGTGAAATGAAACTAATTATAGAGAGTGTTACTACGGCACCGTTTCTATGCAACAAAATATCTCGGATACAGTGCAGAAAAATGAGAAAAAAACCACGATGTAAACAAGACTTATGCGTATTAAATAGCGTTTAATTGTATGTATTTACTAACTGCATAAATGTAATAATAAATACGAAATCCTGCGTATATTCGTCGTTATAGCAACGATTAGCTATGTTCGATCCGCGATCAATAATAAATTAAATATGTTAGTAGAGTTTATCTATTAATTTAAAAACCTATATATATTACACTTAATTCAAATAACACTGGGCTTATGAAAAATATATAATGGTACTTTTGTGCAATAAAGCCTCGCATGTACTCGATAGTTTCGTTCTTGTCGGTTTCTATATCCGCTCCTTTGCATGCGGCTGTAATTATACACTCGCGCACGCGTATCGCTGCCTCTTGATCATTTGATCGCCAGCCAACGTATAATTTGTACACTTAAGTGTATACTATTTCATTACGAAAGAAATTTACAAATATTTTTATACAATTTCGCGATTCTAATTAGATTAGAATTCTACGAGAAGTAACAGTTCTGCGTTAGATCCAATTTCATAGACACGTTCTCTCACGTTACGGGGCCAGATTTTCGATCCAAGTCGATCCGTTTTACGAAAAACAAATCCACCCCTATATTCGATGGAAAGATACGTACAATCTTGACGCGGCACAACAGTTCAAAATACTCTAGAGGCGATCGCGGATTATCTTCTTCTTGATTGTCGCGACGCGGTACCAGCGCGAAACAGAAGAAGCTAATCCAGGATGGCGGAAACGATAATGCTAGGAAACTGTAAAAGATTTCGATTACATTTATAGCCGCCGTCTGAAATTTTCTACAGCTTCGTGCGTGTAAAAACAACATATAAAAAGATCCCAACCGACGTGTCCTTTGTAGTGGAGCGCAGGATTCGGGGGTACATGATTAAATATGATACGAATGGACGGGTTGCATTAATAGTGCAGAAGAAGGGGACGCGAAATACTTTCTCGACGTATACCCTCATGAAACGGATCGAATGGAATCAATTGAATTCACGACAAAGCAAAACGCTCTCTGATTACAGACGTTTTCTCTGTAACGGATTAACAATGGTCCGTATTGCGTACGGATATCAATTAATGCCACATTATCGTTGCTGTATAATCCAATGTCACGGATTTAATCCACCGGGCCTCTTCCGATTTCGTCTGTTCCTCTCCAACAAGAACGACAAATCCAATGGATCTTTCTTGTTGGGCATTTTTTGCAGCAAGCCGATTAAGATGTTATTTAATCTCCGCCTTTGCTCTTCTCTCTGCAAACAAGAATTAATATGCGTTGTCGTAAAAAAAAAACTGGAGAATAATAAAATATTTACCTGAGCGTAGGACGTCGCAGGTGTGTGTATAGATAAGATTTCATTTGAGCGTCGTCTACCCTTGCTCGTAGAAGATTTCTGTTGATCCTTGCCATGTGTTTTCGAGCTATCACTCGACTCCGACTTTTGATTAGAATCGAGATCCTGATTACTCATTTTCTTTTTATCTTTATTCATTTTATTACCAACTTGTATCCCTTCGAGACTGTGAGGCTGTAATATTTTGTGTGTATTAATTACGAGTTCCTGATCATTTTACGAGGTATATTACAGTTATTATATTTACCAAATACGTCCGGTAATGCTTAATACGTTGTGGAAAAGTTTCGAAAGCGTATGGTTTCGTGCAAACCTGATGTCTAGCTCTGGCTACTTTAGTGAAAAGTCTAGCAGCGCGGTCGACACGATACTCGCATACGTATGTGTGTTCAGGCGTGGATCCAACCGGTCGGCCTTTGTTTCCAAGAAAAGTGGACAGAGAAATGTATGGAAACATAATTAAACAATTCATTTAAAAGCAAATGAATATCTGAGGGAATAAAAATATAAATACCTTTGCAATAAGTATGGGGATCAAGAACCCAGCAACGTTCAGCAACTAAGTCGCATGGTACTGCTTCGTAAAGAGGAGCGCAAACCACCTCGTTCTCATAGAATTTTCGGGTGGGTTCATGGTAGGTCTCATGAGGTCTCAGATAATGGTGACCGAAAACGAATCTTTCCCCCCTATAAATATAAAACTATATGAGCATCCATACGAGTCTAGAATAATAAAATTACTAAGAAACGTTCTTACACTGTGTTCTTCCAAAGTCTCTCGATTCGGAAGATGTCCATTTGTTCGTAATCAGGTTTTTGAATAGTTTTGTATGTATGTTTCTCCGGTGTGTCTCTCAACACGTACACCGTGTCCCCTTGTCTGAGCTGAAGATCGCCGCGCATTAGAGTGACGTAGTGCTTTTTGCCTTCCTCCTCCTCGTCTCCTTCTAGAGGTATTTCCAAATCAACAGGACGTGGCTGGCATCTCTCGCATAAATATGAGTCGATGCTAGTGTCGGCTTTTACACAATCACAATGCTGCCAGACAAGACAACGCTCGCACTGTATCATCAGACCTTCGTCCCTATGTGGATAAGAATTTTCCATTTACTGAAATTGTTTATCATAGATCTGCATTTCCAGTTAGCAGATTTCTAACTCTCTCACCTATGTAAACCGCATATACACCTAATAACGTCTTCCTCCCCAGCAGTAGATCCTCTAGGAGGTAAGAATCCTTGAGAAGGAGGACAACCTATGGCCTCTGTTATCGCGTTTACGAAATCAGGTTTACTCCCAAGATACAATTTCCTTAATCTGGCCGCAGCAATACCCAATTCCGAGGTTCTACCGAAAAACCGGACGTTATTGTCGAAGAGCTTGATCATATCGTGATCAAAGTGCTCAGCGGTTTTATAGTGGCCTGTTCCAATGCATTGATCGATCGTAGTTAAGTCTATGGGATCTGATATTTTCTCGTAATAATCCGGTAATTTTCTCTTCGAGGGCAATGTTATGAACGGTGAGCACAGCAATTGCCCATTCTCATCGTTGGCTGTTGCCACGACACTGTACAAGTCTTTCAACACCTGAAAAATGAAAACCCGTTAAAAGCTCTATTCCAAGCAAGACTGTAACAGACTCGCCAAGCCCGTTTCATTCACCTTTGCCAGCTTCGCGGTTTTATGCACCTCCGGATCGTCTTGTGCTTGTGCCAATCTCCTCGTCCGCACCGTTCGCGTGTTGGTGTTGGTCAGGGCAGTTAATTGCGAGAAGAACGCGTCCGATTGGATTTTCGCATCGCCAGGACTCTTCTCTTTGAAGGTACCAGTGTTGCCGAACTTTGCCTTGCCGTTTTGCATTTGTACTTGGTTCACCAATGATTTTACCCGCCTCACCTTCTCCAAGTTCCTCAGCAGAAAGCAATGATGCTGTTGCGCGAAGCATCGTTGCTGATGTGACATCGGTTTCAATGCAGGAGCATGGAACAGACTCGAGTCGCCTACTTTTCGCGATTTGCAAATGCCTTTCGAGTTGACAGACTGCACAGTGTTCGATTTACGCACATTCTTTCTTGGTCTACCAACCGACCGTCTTTCTGTTGGTTCTAATTGAGATGGAAGGGGAACAACTGTTTTTGGAACTCTCTGACTCTTTCCACCTATACAATAAACGTGTATGTTTCAATTCAATTAACTAAACGAATATTAAATTTCCTTATAATGATGTAATCTCATTACCTATCACACCCCTACAGGCACTGCTACCACACCTACATTCCTGTCCTTCGGATGGGTTGAACAAGGCAAAATTGTAATCGTAAGTTAATTCTTCCCCTGGCTTGATGTCTCTGGAGGCGAACAGAGCCATACGCGGATGCCCGTGGACACTCCACTTCTGCATTTCGCAGTTAGGCTCGCAGGAATGATTCACGAAGCGTCCGTCGCCTCCCATTCGGTGACCATCGATTACTAGACCTCCATCAAGGTGCAGACAATAGTGATGGGTATCGTTTGCATACCTAAAACAATTTGAAACTCTTTACACTATAGCTAGGCGACTATGCAATTTTTTAATACGCTCATATTTTCTGTCAGTATACCTAGTCGCCATTCTAGACTTAAATTCTCTCTCGGACACGACTTCTCCCACGTACTCAAGGATGAAGACCCCTGACTTAATGGCTTGCTGGGTTCTTACGCCCCAACCTTTGTCCTCTGTCATGAATTTTTGCAGACCAGGTGCCCATTCGTGCTTCTGAATTTTTTGGTTCTCGCATTTGTCTCCGCATGGGCAGAGTTGTGGAGAACATTCACTGAGAACCATGCGATTGATGCAGTCGTCACCGCATCCGCTTTCCGGTTTGCATTCGCATGCTTGAGCCTCGTAGAGTGTGGTCGGTTTCACATCGTAGTAAACGTTCATACGAATTTTTCTGTGGACAAGAAAAGATATAAATATATGGTCTCCATCGGATACCAATTTGTCATTATCAATTATCTTACTTGTAGTTCCAAGATGGTACTGATTCTCTGCCAGGCAATCTAGACTGCGCATGTAACCACCATAAATCGTACCGCAATTGGAACGACATTTTCCTCTGGCGCAAGAATTTGCCGCACTGATATGAAGCCGATAGAAGAACAGCAGAAGCAGCATCATTTGTTTCACTGACCATTTTGTTCTTTCCAGAAGTCTCTACAGTTCCGCTGGCACCACTCCTCGTCTTCGATTCGCAGTCTTTGCTGAAATCCTGCAGTACGCCACCCTGTAGGTACCGTTTCTTCCATCTGGACTGTTTCTTCCTGGTATGTGTCGCATTAGAGTGCTTTCCAGTCTCAAGGACATTATTGTTTGACGAGTTATCATTCTCAGTATCGTAACCCGAACTGCGCAAACGTTTTACGTTTCTGGGCGCCAGGGTGCAAGGGCTAGCAGAACCACGTCGTTTCTTTTGGTTTCCATTCAACGGTACCGAGTGCTCGGTCTTGATATTTGCCTGAGTGACAGTCCGTTCAGGAGGATGTTTCGAATTCTCTTCCAAGGCCTCAGCGGCGCATTGTTGTTGCTGAGCTGCCTCGTATCTTTCCAAAGACTCCTCCAAGGGCGCGTTCTCGTCGTACGTCCTCAGATCCTGAATCTTCTCGAACTTTACGGGGCAGAACTTCTGCGCAGCATTCTCGTCGCTATCTACCTCCACCAAGTCTTTCCTAACCCTCAGTTGACCAGCTCGAGACTCCGTAAGCTCAGCTGCGCAAGCCCGGAACGATCCCTCCCGCTTTGTCGAATCAGAGACTTCCAAAGCAAATTTGACTGCTTGCCCAACATTCCCGTCCGTGGTGCGCTTGTCCAGGTTTCCCCCGGACGAAATTTCTCGAATATCGGCACTCAACACGGTCGGTTTGCTCTCTTCAATAGCATCTTCGAGTCCTTCCTTAGACGAGCTTCGGCCGCCATCTAGATCTAGGTCCAAATCTGCATTGTCGTCGCTGGTTAGAGCAGCTTTTGTCGCTGTACCATTCGATGTCTCGCTCGCGCTCAACGATCTTTTCTTTTTCTTTTTCTTCTTCAATGTCGGAAAACCGGTGCGGTTGATCGCCTTGCGCCGCCTCATTTTCTTCTTGGTGAGCACCAGTGCAGCAGCGGCTGTAGAGTTTAAGGGATTCGGTAGGTTCGGAGCAATGTTGTCTCGCGGCGGTTTGCTCTCGCCAGCGGCCTCGCTGTCCTCGTAGTTCTCGGTTGCATTGAACTCTGTGGCATCTGTCTTGATATTCTTCTCCAGGCGAACGTGATCGGATAGGGATTGTTCGTGTTTCTCCACCTTCTCTGCCACTTGACTTCGGTCAGACTTAATCGATTTATCGCTAATTGTTTTCTCATTCTTACCGCAGTGTTTATCAGCAGCGTGACTCTTTTTCAACTCACCGACATTTTTGTCTGCCTTCTCGACCTTCCCGTCTACCCTATCCGACTTTTCGACTCTGTCAGAGTGACTACTTTCAACAGGGAGCTTTGTCACCGTGACCCTAAGGTCCTTGACAATCTTTTTCTTTCGTCGCGGCTGTATTTCCGCTTGACTGAGCGGTTTTTCTTCTAGGGATTCTGAAGAAACTGTCGCCGATTTGTCAGGGCTTGAGCTCTCTGCGTCCCTGTGTCTCTTCTTCGGGGTGACTGGCACAGCATCCTCTTGAGAAGACGAAGTGGAACTTCCACCCCCGTATCTGGTGATTGCAGCCTCGATGGCCTCCTCTATGTGACTCTCAGTGCAGTTGCTCTCATTGGCAGTTGGGTCGCTGGAGCTTGCGTTCGAGCTCTGAGAGCTGTGAGGGCTAGAAACATGATAGTGCCTCTTCTTTAAGGGCAGCCTCTGTTCATTAGGATTCGAGTTTGCAGTCGCATTCACGCCACTCTTCGAGTCAGCCCCTGCCGGTATCTTTTCCTTTTTCGAGCGTCTTTTCAATTTCTGGTCGTCGCTAGAAGCGATATCACCTTTTCTCTTTTTAGTTAGCTTCTTCACGCGAAAGATCTGCGGTAGTTCAGAGTAACCGACACTCGTGTTGTTCCGGCCCAAACTACACGACCTGGCGAATTCCTCGATCAGTTTTTCCAACTCTTGAATGATGCATGGATCAATGCGGATTGGAGTTTTTGGAGGGTTCAACGGCAACCGTCGTCGGTGCTTGTGATGATGATGATGATGCTTATGACAATGGTTGTGTATGGGTTGTGTGGCCTTATCGCACTTGTTGCTTGGGCGCTCGACCTTTTCCGATTTGAGCACTTGACCGACCGGTAGCGAAATCAGAGTCTGGACTCCGACTCCGTTCGTTTCAAACGTGGTCGACGTTCTTTTGCTATTTTTGTTCTCCTTTAAGACTCGTCGTGTCACCGGCGCAACGTTCTTTTTCAATAGATTTTGCCTCTTTGATGACGGGCCGGAGTTGTTTCTGTTCTCCTTGAGACTCCTTCTACCGGAGTTGACCGGCTTCCTATCAGCCGCGATTCTGTCGCAAGAAGACTGTTTCTGCCGACGCAATGATATCGCAGCCCTGTTACTTGTACCCGGCTTATCTTTCCTTAACTTCTTGCACATCCTACCATCGCATTGACTTGCATCCTTTCCGTATTTACTCGTTACAGTTCTACTTAGGCACTTAACGCGCGTGGGAGAACTTGCGTTGTTCCTCTTTCCGCTTATCCTCCCCTGCGAGAATTGTTTTGAAACGTTACAGTTTCGTTTCTTTTGACAAACTGGCTTGTCTTTTAATTTTTTCGCCGATTCACTGCTTTCTTCTTCCTTTTGTTCTCGGGACACATTGGTCTTATGCTGTGTTGACTTTGATTTCCCCTTTTTACTAGGTTCCTCCTTCGGGATCTTTTGCTGTGGGGTTGTCTCCTTCTTCTCGTTTTTCTCCACTTTCTCGGTCTTCTCTATCTTCTCGATCTTTTCCACTATTTCTGGCTTCAGCCTCGGCCTGCCAGGTCCACGTGGTTGCGTCGACACTGTTTTCGCTGGTCTGCCGGGTTTCCGTTTAGGCGGATACAGGACTCGATCCACGTTCACCGCCGGTTTTGGAACTACGGTCTGAATCGGCGACTGCGTCGGAACTGGTGGACTCACGGGACTGATTGCCAGATGCAGCGGACTGTTATCCACTGATTGAATCCCCGAATCCGGGGACACGTTCGAAGCGCAAGGATACTCGGGATCATTGAGCTTTTTGTTCGCTTTGCTCCGTCTCTTCCGTGGTTCCGACAACAGAGCCGTTTTCTCGACGAACTGCTGCAATAAAGTTGAACTATACACAGGTACAGGATTCTGATCGCCGTTCTCACTCGTATCCGAGTCAGCCCCGAGCGACATTCGTTCTATAGCTTTCGATACCAGCCGACCGCTTTCCGAGTCCTCGAATCCGTCGAACGGAGCGTCCTCGTGCTCTTGATCAGGTAGGATGGCCGCTAGGTCCTCTTGATTTATCTCCTGAAGAGGAGGATGCTGTTGCTGTTGTGGTTGTTGCTCCTGCTGCTGTGGTTGCTGTTGTTGTTGCTGTTGTTGTGGCTGCTGTTGCTGTTGCGAATTATTGGGCGAAGGCAGGCGACCTTCCGACGAGTCCGAGTCATCACTACTGCATTCCGATGACTAGAAAATGAAGAATTGTCGGCAAAGGGCAATTACTTTTCGACAATCTATTAGAATACAATCGTTTACCTTCGTCTCACAATTAGTTTTAAGTTTCTTCGTTAAGCTTCTTCTGGTCTTATCGCAGCGTGCTTTTTCCACATCCTCTTTTTTCGGTCCTTTCATAGTGATCTTTAATTTAAGCGCACCCTGCAAGGTGAATGAAAGTTATTTTATAGTAGATAAATTTATAAACGAATTCTTTTTCAACGTACCGATTCAAAATTGGTTTCTTGAATAGAGAACGTTTGTTCACTGCGCTCAGACGTGCAATCCGAATTTGAACCTGTATCTTCCCCTTCTTCGTCGCCACTGCTCTCGTCGTCTGAGTCTGAATTCGTGTCCGAATAAGAGCAACTGCCTTCTGTGCCACCAGAACTTTCGTCCTCGGAATCTGAATCTTCTTCGGAATCGACAGAATGTGTTCCTATATGAAACAAATATTTATATTGGAGACTTCCGAGTAAAGGTATGAAGTTAACTGATAAAACAAACAGGTAATACCATTAGGTTCAGTGGTTGGATCCCAGCTACCTCCACCTTTTATGGCATCCATATCAACAGTCGAAGGAAGTTCTCTTTCCTGCTCCCCATCGTTTTCTTCCCAGTTCCAGTTCTGTAGTTCTAACTCCAAAGGATGGTGAATGACAGCGCTCCATCCTGAATCACCGGACATTTTTTGGCTTATCTAACATCCAATAGAATCCAATAGAATACCATTCCTTATGATTTTGTTCGCTGATCAACTTCTTCTATATCCTCATAAACCATGTCTCTCTTAAAGCTTATGATAGTTAAACTTTATGTGTATTGGTAACGCTCCCATATTTGCTTATTCATATTTGATGTTCCATGTAAGTGTGTTTACACTTTCGTCATAATTATATAGCTGCAACAGCAAATGCAAACATGTTCCCTTGTAGAAACAACGTTAGCAGGTACAGACAACTCGTGATCATGTATCAGTAGCCGAAGTTATGACAGGAAAAGCAAAATATATTACTTGCAGGTAACAATACAGGAAGTCAATAAACCCAGTAATATTATAATATGACATCTGGAATCATCAATCAACTTCATTTAGGCTAATTTTGTAAAACTAGAAATATCTACAAGATGTAGAGCTTAATTTACCCAGATCCAACAGGGCTTATTCCTTTGCTGTACTATTACCTCCAAGCACATATTGGGTCAAGCTGAAAAAGAGAGCACAAAGGTTGCTGTCATAGAAGTTTCCAAATCTTTCGAAACCCTTTACTGACCGGATAAGCATAATATTTCGGAGAAACAGAAACAGATGTTTGATCGGTATTCGGGTTCAAAGTGATCCAATTTTACATTACTCCATTTCGCACACGAGTGGGAGACGAGAGTGTTCAAAGCGCGGGAGATTGTTCACGTATAACCTCGTCGAAGATACAAACATTGATGGAGCAGAATCATGATCATTGAAAAGTGAAGGAGACTTTTCCCACGGCCGAATCGTCGGCTCCGAAAATTATTCGTTACGATCAAAGACACCGTCACCGAGGATCTGTTACGCGTCGTTGTACGTAGATGCGCGCGTATTTCGGGTACACGCGCGTCACTTTTGTGTACGCACAAACGGTAGCGACGATGGCAACGGTAACGTAATACGAATACACGCGCAAACAGCACACGAGGCGGAGCGAGAGACAAACGAATTTTATCCAAAAGCGATCGCTCTGTTTACATCGTCGATGAAGCGTACAGAGATCTCTCGAGACTCGAGAGTAAAAAGGAAAGGGAAAGAGAGAGACGGGCATAGACAGAGAGAAAGGGTGAGGGAGAGAGATATTGCGAGAAAGGAGCACAGGGAACAGTCGGACAGAGAAAGAGAGGGAGAGAAACGAAGTGAGAGAGAGAGAGAGGAAGGTAACGTAAAAGCAAGCAACTAAAGGAAGGGGAACAAGGAGTTAATGAAAGAGAGGGAAAAGAAAGAGAAGGAGAGAGACTAAGAGGGAGAAAGGTTCCAGATCGTAGATGTGAAAAAAATAAAAGGCAAGCACGTTATTGTCGAAGCGAGCGCCTAAAGCGTGGTGAAGAGTGGTGAAGCGAAAAGTAAGTTTGTAACGCGGACAATGACAGACACGATACCCTGGGGCCTCCTCCTCCGCATCTCACGACAACGCGGCCAAGGATCCACAGAATTCTGGATCGACGATTAACCAACGATATTCCTCAAGTTGCTTCGCCACGGACAGCTGTTTCTGTTTCTCGGTCGATGCGCCAGGTGCGTCGGCGACAGAAACCCGTGGAAACTCCCGTGTATTCAAGTAGAACTCAAATTGACGCGCCATCTACCGTTACACATGTACAGGCGGTTAATATGAAATTCTGTTTTTTATTCTCTTGGAGCA
This sequence comes from Augochlora pura, assembly GCF_028453695.1. NCBI lineage: Eukaryota > Metazoa > Arthropoda > Insecta > Hymenoptera > Halictidae > Augochlora > Augochlora pura. Next base: position 14,286,135 of record NC_135775.1, read on the forward strand.
ATCGCTTTTTATCCACCAGAACGAATATATCAAGCTGCAGTTTGATAACGTTCGTAATCCGTTATAAAAAGTTTCCCATCTAAATACTCAATATATTGTGCACGAAAAATGAATTTACATCGTTGTCACAAATTTCAAGTTGCTTTTACTTTCCTTGCAAAAAGATTTATACATAATTAAGAAGTATCAGTTTCACAAGTCAGTTTCGATTGCGATGTTATTATCTCCATTATATCGCAACTACAGTTGAATTCGTTAAAATGACATTCGATAGATCGATGACTCTGTTGTCTTAACATGAAATCGATAATCGAATGGAATGATTACGAGTAGTAAAGATTTATATTTCCTGTGGTGCAATAGACAATTTTTCAGTGTTAATGGGAATCTGTATGTAATCGAACACGGATCGATGCATTATTTTGGAATATTTTTACAAAAATATTTTTTGTTCTCCTTTTTTTTTAAACCAATTTCCATTGCACATGCGTGTGTAAGCAGATGTAACATTCAATGCGCATGCGTAAAGTTTACTCCCGTGAACATAGCTTCAGAATTACATAAACGAATTACAAACATATTTAGTCACTTTTTTGTATAAACAAATTAGTTAAATTAGCACTTCTACAACTTATATTTAACTACGAAACCCCTGTCAAAGCCTTTGATGTTTATGGTTCTAAATATTTTTGATAAAATTAAAAATAAGTAATTTTCTAGCTGTATTCGTAGTACGCGTGCGCATTTGAATCCACTTACTGCTGCATACAGATTGTTGAGGAACATCGGAGTAGCGAAGTTTCACCTGGTTTTACTTCAGTAGTAAACATGGCGCGATAGGGTAACGTTCGTTGATCGAGTCTGCCCTCTAAGTAGACACGAGTGCATCGCGACGAAGGGTGGTAGGGTAGGAGTATGGGCTTGGAGTCGGCAATATGGCCGGCCAGATGTGCATAAGCAGGGTGTTGGGGTGGTGTTAGTGTCCTGTGCGTTATTTATGTCGAATTACCGCAAATCCTGCCCGAATCTTGCGTGTTTTCATGGAATCGGTGATATATTGTGCAGAAGCAGGAATACGGCTTGCATGAAGGCATAGCATACGCTTCCAAGTCAGACAAACATGAAGTAAGTTTTACGTACGTGACATAGCATTCAAAGAAAAGAGAAGCCCCAGTCTCGATTCTAGTCTCTCGAGTTCATGGCTTCGATCACTGGTCCGTTTTGTCCACGACCGTTGTCCACGCCTGTATACAATAATTTGATCCATAATTTCGATTTTCTTCTCGCACGATGACATTGATCTTCTCATTTTTCTTCGACGTTTCGTAACGGCGTTTCGGCGTTTTCGTTTTACTCGCAAAGGGGGAAGATTCTTGTCCAGTATAGCATTCAGATTTTTCGGGGGGTTAAAACTTTGATAGCGATATCATTTTTCGTCGAATGTTTCTGCTTACATTATAGCTGCTTCTTGGTCGTTTCCCATTCGGTGCCGGGAGATTCTGTTAAGCGTTTATTCGATTGTTCCATCGGTCAATTTCCTTTGATTTTTGGATTGTACTATCATATTTATTAACCTTTTGATAAAGGCGATCAAGTGACAATGACGCAAACAGCTCATATCCAGCTAGTCATAACCCGAACAGAAGCTTTTGTTGTACACACTGAGACTACTCTTCTAAAACATTGAACTTAATCGCAGAACGTTTGGTAGATATTTACAGTATACAGTGATGTAGAATATACTATAAGATAAGAAAATATTTTATTATTTCACCTATTTATTCGACGTATCGGTAGAATATTATTTCTTATTCATAGAATACACGATTCTGAGTCATTTATCACCTATTTAAATGTATTGTGTACTGTATAATACTGTAGTGTGCGTGTTATTGTCGCTAATAATCGTCGCGCAAGGATTGGGGGAGGATTAAAAGAGGTCGTCTAGTTTCTTAAAATTGTTAAGAGATGTTACAATACAGGGTCCCACAGTTTACAATTAATGACGTTTAGAAAACTTGCGGTGAAGCGTCGATTAGTGAGTTTGAATTAGTAATTCGGTTTTCCGACGTTATTCGGGACACACTTTGTGTCTCGTGCTTCGTGTTCCGAAGTCTTTATGCATGTTCCGAAGCTGAAACCGTGCTTCATCTTTTCTTTGCTCGTTCCATGTTCTTTTTTCCTGGCGTGTGCATCAGTTGCAGTGTGCAGTATAAGCGAATGGGCCAGGACGGGATGAAAATACATCTACGAAAAATTGTATGTCACTCGTTTGTTTATGTCCGACGAAGCGTCCATTCTTACGCAGGCGCGTGTCATTCGCAATTATGCTGTCACTTAAAGATTATCTCGGTGATTTCACGACAATTCGCTCGGGTACTTCCGGTATTCGAAAAAAAACATCTCGTAATTGGTGTTGTCATTGAAATTCCCGATAATCACACATCGATGTCTGATTCATCTCGGGTGAGTGATTCATATCTGGTTCAAATGATTGCACGAAATACCTTAGATTATATATTTCTATGACACGTTTTTATCTTTATTATTGAGGCAGAAAGAGAGAGGAATACATTTACGGATGTATCATTCGATCATCTTGCGATAACGTTCGCTGTAACGATATATCGAAAGAGTTGAATAGAAATTTCTACACCTCACAGACAAAATAGATGTATAGTTTCATAAACTTGTTGTAATCGTGATCCATCTCTTTGGTCTACTAACTTCGGAAAACAGAGAAATAGCATTTGATATTCTGTTTATTAACAGTGGCGATCTTCTTTGATGTTATTATTGAATTTATAACTATTATGAACGTATTATAGTGCAATACATTTATACAATTTCAGTTTATATAGAATTGCGTTAGAGTTATATCAATGCCTACACGGAATATTGTTATTTGTTTTGAATCCACAATGCAAAATTGAGGAGTATTATAAGTTTGACGCTTATGTTGTGTACGTGTGGCATTACTTGTTTCTGCGACTCCGTAATAAAATAAGTTAACACTAACCACACCGGATGTCAACAGTGACTTGTGATACCTTATAAAAATTACGAGATTGAATTTGTTTAGATATTTTTCGAGTTTTTTCGAATTTATTTAATGTTTTTCGGTCGAAGTGTTCTCATAATTTCAATAATTGTAGAATAAGAACTTCCGGATCGGTTATCTGATCGGCGATGATACGGTTCAACTTAAATTAAACATTTTAATAATATGTTCTTATATTGGAGTTTTTTAAAAGTTTTGTGGTTCACGATGAGGTGGTGAGCGTGTTAACATTTCCGGTAGTCAAAATTTTAAGTTGGGTCATTGTAAATGGCGAGTAAAGGTATTCTGAGAAACGTTTACGGGTGAAGGGAAACATTTAGCGGAAGGAATTGGGAACCGCTTGGTTAAAAATGGTTGCGCGTTCGACGGATATTACTCTGCTCGTTATCGTAACGCCAGCTCATTCCTGGCCGACTCTTGTGGCAAGAGGACGTAGTCAGTATCTTTTCGTATTCCGCTGCGTTCTGTTCTGGTTTCGCGAGCAATCCGTCCAACAACTTGGCTCGTAGCTCGTGGCACGGTGAAAGTGACATCGAGCGTAACACCGTTCCCGATGGAATCCGTCGGTTCTTCCGCCGTTGCGAGAACACGCGAATCGCTTTATCATCCTTGAAGTTATGCGAACCGCTTCCTGCGAGTTCTTTTCGTAAGATCTTCTTAGCGATGATTTCCGAGCGACATTCTCGTGACAGCGTGCGCTTTTTACCGCGTCGAGGGGACTATCAATCCTGGTAACGAAATCAGAAAACCGACCCGAATTCGAGAGACCAGTTATAATGATTCTTTTTCTCGTGTTCCAGCGAAGTGAGCATATCGTCCGCTCGTGCGTCGGTAATGGTGTACGATGACGTTAATAAGAAATGGGTGCCAAGCGGCAGCTCCTCGGGACTCTCCAAGGTCCAGCTATACCATCACCTGGTGAACAACACATTTCGCGTGGTTGGACGGAAGTTGCAGGATCACGAAATCGTCATCAACTGCGCGATTCTCAAGGGTCTAAAGTATAATCAGGCGACGGTCACGTTTCATCAATGGAGGGACAACAAGCAAGTGTATGGCCTCAATTTCTCCAGCAAGGACGACGCCGACGCGTTTGCTAGGGCGATGCTACAGGCACTCGATGTGAGTAAGACAGTGAAACACTAAAAATCCTTGGACAAAGTCTTCTCGTAATCATTTGCTGATTTTTACATTAATCTTTTCAGGTTCTCAGCAATGGAAGCAACATATCTAGAAGTCTTGCTCCAGCGGTTGGCTCGACCACTCAACAGCAACCTGTTTTCCAGCAACAGCAACAAGGAAATGCTCAATACGATGAGGATATGGGCTACAGGTTCGCAATTTCGCAATTCTACAGAATTTTCTATGCAATATGACTAAGTACTTTTTTCTTTATACAGAACTATGACCAGGGAGGACGTGGCGATAATTCAGGAGCGTAGAATGTCCCAACAAAGTCAGGGTACCTTATTTATCATATTTCCTTGTATGATACTGGTGAAAGCCGTAGAAATTACACTGCAAGCCGAATGAAAACCGCATTTTCCTTCCAGCAACTGGCAGTCCGAACGCAATATCTCCCAGCTGTCCTTTGGGAAGTCAACAGCAGCAACAACAACAAGCGCCTCAGCAACAACAGCAGCAGCAGCAGCCACCACAACAAGTTCAAGTTCAACAACCGCTACCACAGCCGCAACCATCAGCCCCACCTCTGCCTCAGCAACAGTCGCAACAACAGCAACAACATCAAACTCAGCAACCACCACTGCAACAACAACCACCGCAACAGCAATCGGGTCACCACAGAACTTCTTCAGCACCACCAGCGCCGCAACCTCAACAATCCGTGATGCAGTCGATTCAGCCGGTTGGTGGTTTGGCGTCAGGAGCTGGACAAATGTCGAGTGGCGGTACTCCTCCGATTCCACCTCCTCAGCCTCCGATGCCAACCTCTGTACCACCGTGTCCGCCGACGATGATGAACTTTAACGCACCGGTACCACCGCCTCCGATGATGATAAACCAGTACGCGCAGTCACCGTCATCTCAGACGAATCTACCGACTCAGCCTCAGTCTCAATCTATTTATAGCAGCGGGCAGGGAAGTCAGTATGGTACAACAGCAAACAGTAATCAGTATGCAACAGCCACAGTTGTTGGCCAAAGTCCTTGTCAGTACTCCTCCGGGAGCCAGAATAATTTCTATGGTAACAATGGGCAAATAGGCAACGCGTACTCAAGTGGACAGCCAAGTCAACAGAATCAGTATGGCAGCGGTGGCAGTAGTGGCGGTGGAGGCAGCGGAGGTGGTGGTGGGAACCAATACGCGAGTGGTAATTCAATTGGCCAGTATGCCAGCAGTGGAGCAGCAACAACTGGGCAGTACGTGGTCGGTGTCGGTGTTGGAGCAGGCGTGAATGTTCAGCCGAATCAGTCTCAATACAGTGTCGTGTCTCAGGCACAGCCACCGTACGGCACCGGTCAAGTGCAGGCTGCGTCAAATACCACAAACCCCTACGGAACTCCTGCGAACTCCGTGAATCAGTACAATAGCGGTAATGTTGGTGTTGGTGGCGGTGCAGGTTCTGCTGCCAGTGGAATCCATGGGCCGACAGTCAATTCGAACGTTTACGGGCCTGTTGGCAGCGGTGGTCCTCAACCGCCACCTATGGTACCATTGACCGGTCCGACTGCACCACCACCACCTCCACCGCCACCTGCACCAAACGCAAACGCTTTAAGTCTTAATCCGCCGAGCACCACTGGATTAATGAGTTCCAACAGCAACGCGGATCCACCACCGGACGCTAATTCATTGGCCGCTGCTCTTCAGGCGGCACGTTTAAAGAAGAAACAGGTTCGCAAATTGCCCATTTGTTCAGTCTTTCAACTGATTTAATTCTTTAACTGATGATTCTTGCGTGTTTTCAGTCGGCACAACAATCCGTGGAGAACAGTGGTTCGAGCAGCAATAGCAGCGGTAGCACTGGCAGTGGTGGAAATTATGGTACCTTGGGCAGAGGAGGAGGTGGTGGTATGGCTTCCATGATGGATGAGATGGCGAAGACCTTGGCGCGAAGACGAGCCGCTGTTGAGAAAAAGCAACCGGAGCAACCGCAGGTACATATTTTATTGCCGTTTAGAACATTAAACTTTGCCAGCTAGTTTATATGTATCGTTTGCCTTCACAGGAACCGGAAAGTTCGCCTGACAAGAAGTCTTGGGACAAGAACTCGTCGAACAACAAATTCTCGAATGGTGCTGAATCTCCGAAATCAGTTCGCAAAAGGTTCGGTTCCGCGTCCGAGGATACGTTGCTGAAAGTGAACGGTGTGAATGACGGAGCCGTGCTCACCGCCCAAGAAATGGAGGCATTTAAAGCGGAGATCATCAAGGAAGTGCGCAAAGAGTTCCAAAAAATGAAGCAGGAGATCGTGGACGGTAAGGGTTCTAGATGTGAGATGATTCAAGGAACTTGCTTATGTGTTGTTTGTTTTTAAAACTGTTCCAGCGGTGAGGGCGGAGTTGAGTAGAAGATAAAGACGTGACGCCGGGCCAGACTCGAAGAAAGCAACAATGGGAGAAGATAGGGAGAACAATGTACCGCATAGGCCAGACAACCGAAATGATCGTGTCAATGGTCGCGTGCGCAACACAGGTTTTTTTACTACGTATTCGCGAGAGTGAAGCAGACTTATAGCCCGTGTATATCAGGCACGTTTGTGCGTAAGTACATTATTATCTAGCCTAGCATTCTAAGTAAAACCGTACCCTATCGTTGTTTGCTAGACCGATGGTAAGCGACGTTCCAATTTATGGGTAAGGAGAATCGATTACTAATTCTGCCAATTCGACGCACAACAGACAATTTTTGGTCATGAACCGCCTCGGTAGAGTTCAATACTACTACGTTCGAGAACGCGTGTATTGTTTCGGTGGGATTGCACGATTTCTGTGTAAACGAATAATCGTTTATCGTCATCGTAAAACCGCGTCGACATCCATCCCTCACCCACGCTTCGCCGATCGAGGACACGCAGCGACTATTAATTTATGTAAATATCGGTGGAGATTCGTCGCAACCAATCGCGATCATCATATTTCTGAGAAAGGATTCCTCTAGTCCGAGACGCGATTTAGAGATTGGGATTCGAGTCTGCGACTGCGCTCACATTTTTCGCGTTTCATCAATTTCAAGCCGTCTTCATAGCGCAGTTGTTGACGGTCGAATCCGCGCTGCACACGGCACATTGCGAGATTGATAACTCGAAATTCCTATATCCAGTCTGATTTATCACGCTTTCGTACATACACATACAGCACCAACATTTTTTCCGTGTACATATGAAATCGATACGCACAGCTTGTTACATTCCAAGAGACATGCAATGATTCCGCGAGACGCAAAGAAAGAAAATGCAAAGAAAACTGCATCCAAGAGAAACAAGATAAAAACGTGAAGCGGTCCACCGATCGACTGCCGCGACTTCGAACGAATCAAACGATTAAACGAATCAAATGAATCCTGAGACGGCGCGAGTACCGTTTTCGCTCATATACACATACATTCATAAAAACATACATGTGTATGTAGCTAAATACATACATTCAACAAATATAAATACACATAAATACATACATGCAAGCACATATTACATACAAACACATGACACGCACTGCCGGTTCACGAAAAGATGACACAGAGAACTTGTAGGGATCCATCCCCCACCACTTGAAATCCCATCTACCTAATAAACACGGGTTGTATCTAAGAGTGGGGTCACTCGCATCTCACTGTCATAATTTGTGTCATCTTTCCGTGGACGGTGTATACATCTATCAACTGAAGCGTTTTAGAAATTTTACCAATTTTTCTATTTCACGCAGAACCGACTCAACGAAATTCCACACTTTGACCGCACGACGATTGAACGTTCGATCGTGTTTGATATTGATATTGTATATTATTCTCCGTTCTTATATTTTTTTATCGTCTCCCGTACGATTCTCATGGAGCGTGAGAAGAGTAACGTTGCAGTTCATATATATTCTATGTACCTATAATATAGTCGTATATACGCTGATCTGCACCGGCTTATTGGCATTTATTGCAATTAACGAAAAATACAAAATAATGAAAAACAGTAAAGAAAGAACGAAAGAGTGCTACAGAGAGCCTTGCGCGACAAAAAAATAAACTAAACGGGAAACCTAGAGAACATGGAGAAGAGGGGAATAGCTAGGAGAGGATGAGAGAGACGGAAAACGGTGCCCATCATTCCGTGTAGCAGCGGTATCTTTTTCTACCGTATTTCGTAAAACACAGAGCGCTATCGTGTATCGATACGCGGGAATGGAAAGAAAAATTTTGTGAAAAAGGCCAAAAAAGAGGGAGAAAGCGCGCGAAAATTCGCGAAAAATTCGCAACGACTGATAACGAAAAACTGACCCGGTTTTGTCAACCGCGTCAAGTCTTCTCCTGATTTATCGGAACACAGACGTTTTTTATTCTAAGCATATCCGCGGATCTAAATTTCCGAATTTCGTCTTGCGCAACATTTTCTAGTCGACCAGGAAAACTGCAAATCGGAGAATAGTTTAAGCACGGCCAGACCTGTGCGTTTCGTGATAACATCTGTTGGCAATTGAAGGTACACTGATTATTCACACGCTGCCATCCTCGCCTCGCCTGTAACAGTTTTCACGCACCTGTTCGGGTTGATTGCGTTTTATCTGTTGACTGATCAAAGGACGATCGCGTTAGACTTTATATCTCTTATTTATTTAATCAATGGTTTACGCGATTGTACCTATGAATCAGTACAAACGTCGATCAATTCGTCGGAAGTGCGGCATCTCGGTCAAGCGTTAGCGATCGAGAAATCGGTTGGTCACAAGGTCGATCGATCGCACGATCCTCTTGTTCCCTCTGTTCTCGCATCGATCCGACTTCTCCAACGAACCGCGCGTGGAAACGCGCGGAGATCCTCCGTGTCGATCTTCCAGTATGACAGTATTCGTTATCAATTTCCTGTATCGACCTCTCAGACAATTAGTCGGTGATGCGAGATAAGGGGAACAAACACGAAGATCTCACGAACGCGCCGAATTTTCCTTCTCGAACGATTTGAGCAGAAGGTACAGGCTCGCGTAACTACGCTTCAAGGACAGCGGAGAAAGGTCGTGCGGATTTTGAGTCGAAGCTCCAGGACGTTAAATTTTTCCAGTGAAATTGGCGTTTATTGTTAACAGAGATCGACAAAGACAGAATCAAACAACAATCGCAAGGACATTTGTTTGAACCGTGAGGAGGATGTGGTAGCGTTTCCTACCCGTCATCCTGCATTCTTTAATGAGCTAGAATGACACATTTCCTGTTCACAAAATTTTCTCATAGCAAACGAAAAATGGCCGCAACATCTGTAAATTAGATTTGTGAATTGGTGCAGAGCATTGGCTTCAAGATTTTTATTGACCGCACGAAATTTATCCGACGCCCAATGATCACACGATAAGCGACAAAAGCGTATGTACTCGCAACCGTCGATGACGATGATGGTGCACCGCGATGAACCCCGGCTGAGAATGATGCGAGAAACTGGGAGAGAGAACGAAGTGTGAAAGTGCGAGAGGAAGAGAGATGGTGCAAGTGTACGAATTGTTGGGCAAAAGATTTGTCCGGGAACGAAGAGACGAAGAGAGAGAGAGAGAGAGAGAGAGAGAGAGAGAGAGAGAGAGAGAGAGAAAGTGCGAGCGTGATCGTATATATCGGGGTACGAGAGATGGTTGATCAAGGACGAGCGACTAGTATTAGATGCATTTATATTGTATTTAATATATGTATATTTATATATACATATATCATAGATGGATAATTTTAATATGGCAAGTTTATCGCGAGAGTATTACGAGTGTTTGTTACGATTGCAATTATTTAAGAAGCGATACTGGCGAGTCGAGAGAGAAAGAGAGAGAGGAAGAGAGAGAAAGTCGTATTGCATCAAACTGAATCGAATCGCGAGGCATACCACGTCCAGGGCCATTAAGAAGCAACATGTGCGTTGAACAGTTTTTCGTATCGGCGAAACAACAGACAGAAAATCGCTGCGTTCGACGTGTTGTTTCACGTGTCGCAAGCATGACACAGAAGCGGCGACGAAAGACGAGACCAAGCTAATTATTGTTGCACTATTATTTACCGACCGTACCGTTTCGATAACTCGCGATTATAGTTATCATCGGCAATTACTTTTTATCCGAGGACAACGACTTCTGTAAATACATGCACAAGCGCGCGAGCACGCGCAGTATAACGTTCGAACGATCTGTGTTGCGTTTCAACGCTTCGCGATCCAAGACCCACTCGAACAATTTTTCTATTCTACAGGATGTTTTCAAGAATCAAGATTTATTTGTGGCAGCGTCGCGATGCATACACGAAAACCACGATATTGTATTTTACATGACGAAGATCGAATCCATTTTATACCGTGTCGTTTAAATTTATAGTGTGCGGCATGATATGTCTGTTCATATTTTATAAGGTAACTTGCATTTAATAGACTGTTACGATTGCGAAGACTGTTACCCAACAAACGCTGCTGTCAACAGAGATTATTTCTCTTTCTATATTTGTGTCCCATTTCGACTTTTACAAAAATGGGAGTTCGCGTGAAGCCTATGGTCTCCTTTAAGAAGCATCCTGTACGGATACTAATACAAAATTGAAGCTATTAGTCAACGTTTCGACGGTTCGCTCGTGTCTCCAGTGATTAGAGGTATCATCGATGAGAGACAACAGGAGTCGTCGAAGTAGTATGTGCCGTGCTGTCGACAGACCGCGAAGCGTTGACCACCGATCGCGTCTCGCCGCCGTTTCTCACGCAGGATTACCTCGAACGACATCGAAACGAAAGAAAAAAGAACGAATCGTCGAATAGAATTGTCCCGTTACAAAATACAGATACTGTTTTCGAACCGATGCACACGAGCGATGCATTCGTGCAGTTCTACGATTGAAATTCAGTTCTTCCCACATAGACTCGATTTGAATTCATTGCCCGTTCATTTCAATCATTTCCATTAAGAACCCATGGAACCTTCCTAATCGGAAGGCATTAGTAACTTGACTAAAGATCCATTGATCCTCGCTGCATTCGATTAGCAGGAAAAACGATCACCTATCGGTAAGGGTTAGATATTGCGTGGCTCGAGCGTATCGGGGTTTACAGTCTCTATATAGATTGTAAACAAGTGCACGTGACGACTACTCGCGTGTGGGACAACGTCGTCCGATTCGCATTCTTCGGATGATTCGCAGAGAGAATGCACGCTGACGGTTCGTTTATCCTCGCCGACTTGCTTCGTCTAACCCTCGTGCGACGAAGAGCGGATGCGACGAAGCCGGATGGCTTGTATTCACCACCGAAAGCCATCGTTATCGTTAGCGTTCGACGTAGGCAATTCGACGGAGAAGATCGTCGATCGGTCGGCGACGGATTTTTGTTCTCGAGCGACGACAACGACGGAACGGATATACACATGTACAATCTGTATATCCCGGTCGCATCGAAGGGGAGCTCGACGAGGCACACCACCGCGTAGCGTATTATTTTGCTAGTATTTTAAGTGATTCGCGAGGGATACCCCAGCGAAACAACATTTGTACGACAAAATACGTTTAGCAGCGTTAGTGCGCGCAGAAAGAGAGAAAGAGATCGTGAGAATGTGTGAGAGAGAAAGAGAAGTTTGAATCGATGCCGAGCACACTGTTTCTTAAGACGTATCTTGAAAATATTTGTATGTAAATTGAATGACGAAACAATAAAAAGTATACGCCGAAATACAGTCGGAGTAACATTGTTCCGTTTGCTCTCGTCCCGGCTTGCACCTGCGCTTATGCAACCGCTTCAAACTTTCTACTATACTTACCGATAATCGACACTTTCTTTCCTTTTAATATCATTAGACTGACAAGCAAAAAGTAGCAAGACTTAAGAAGTACTCTTTCGATAAATCGATCTATGAAAGTGGAACTCTTCTCTTTTTCTTATTTATTCCTCGAAGTTGTTGACCTCGCAGCAACGCGGAGCGCTTGTTGCTTCTGCTGCCGTAGCTATTAACGATCGGGTCATACGAGACCCAGTTGAACGTAGGAAACCTGTGGAACTTCAAGTTCTAGCAGAGACTGGTCGAACTAGTTGGTTAGACCGGAAAATCTCGAGATTTGTTCTCGCACAAGAAATTAAGTTATCGCAATCAGCGAATGTCCTACTCCTGTATCGATTTAAAGTGCAGTGCTATTTGACTAATCGATTTCCAGAATCGGCATACGATCGCGAAAAGATCGAGACGCGAGGATCGTCCCAAAATGATCGCAGCAATTGAAATAGTTTTCAACAGCTTTTTATTCTCGGTAGTAAATAAGTAGTGATTGCTTTGAAGATATGTACGTGCACGTATCGGCAAAGATGACGGCAAGGCTAAATTTGCACGGCTAGGATCTTATTGAAAACCAGCGTGCGTGATCGTCGCTGGCGATCTTTGACCGATCGCGGTTACAGCAGCGATATTACACGTCGTCGGTCGTCCAGAGAGCATGACGCAAGGTAACGGAACGGTAGGTGGGAGTAGCAGATGGGCGAGAAAGGGACGGGGGGAGAAATGAATGACGCGTGAAGTGGGATAGCGGGGAATCTAGTTTGGTCGATCGCGAAGGCAGAGCGGTGTTTGTTGTTTCCGTTCGCAGGATCGAGAGGCCGCACCTTCCAGAAGCCGCGTGGTCGAAACACGCGCGCGCACGCTGCTATCAAGATAGCTAGAAAGTCAGAGAAAAAGAGAGACGGAAAGAAAGGGAGAGAAAGAGGAAGATAGTTAAAGTCCGCGTGCTGCAACGTGGTGCGACGACTGGGTTTCTGTGGGTGCGTCCTGCGGGTGTTTTCGCAACCGCGTCTGGATCGATACCGTCGGAGAATCTGGAGCGCAACGGCTAGTCTCGGCTGGTTCGCCTCGAGGTCGAAGGAATTGGCGAAGGGGGTTGTAGGGGTCTGAAGGGAGCTGCAAGGGAGAGAAGTGAAGAAAGCGGCGCCGATCAGGCGGCCGGCCGGCCGGCCGGTACCTTGGTGCACGCGAGCCTCAGGCTCTCGGCGACGGAAGTCGACGTTCTTGTGGACCGGAAGTTGACGAGGACGCGCCACCTGCGACCCTGAAACGTCTTGTTGGCGAGTCCCAGGGAAACGGGGTCATCCGAGACGTGCAGAATTCCAGAGGAACCAGCGAATTGAATTATTGTTGAGGTAAATGCAGTATGGTCTCGCGCTTGCGCCCGATAGAACACGGTCCAGCGTGTGCGATAGTCGAAGAACCGCGGAGTCATAAAGTGGCAAAGTCGCGTCGTGTTCGGTCGCAAAAACTAACTCCGGACCTAGCTAGCTTCGATACCAAAGGATTTGGGGTCGAATCAATCGATCGGTAAGACGACGGTGCGTCACGGTTTCGATATATGCTCGTGCAGATCCCACCCCGAGATTAGGCGTCGGCGTCATTCTCGCTGACTGCGTCAGCGTCCAACGCTTTGGGGGTTGGTTGGCCCGGTAGCTTCATCCTCTTTGAACGATTCTCTGCTATTCCAGTGATACATGTGATCTGATCGTTTCACATTTCAGAAACGTACCAACGTGAAAGCGGGGTTCGGAGTTTAGTGATCGGAGACCGGCCAGCAGCACGATAAATCAGCGATCGTGGATCGGAGGAGACTGACGAGAGGGAAAGTCGAAGACTCCACGAATAGAAGATGACGCGATGCGACCGACAGTGCGCACAGTGACGGAGCATCGGTAAGATATAGCGGCGATTCGAGCACGAGGGCCGATCCACGCGGTCAACGTTTGTGGCGCGCAAACACGCGTCGCCGGTGATAATGATAAGTCGCGGCTTATCGAGACTTCATTGTCCGCGAGTTGTGAGTCGTGAACGGAACGCGCTGCTATTGATTTCATCCTCGATCGGCGACGTGAAAATGGTCGGGCTGTACGCAACGTTCTGATTTTAGCTGGAACGGACGATGAGATTGTCGTGGATGCATCGCTGGACACCGTGGGAATGGCTAGATTCTTATCGACGATGACCTCAGCGAGAAATCAAGATTGGATTTAGATCGGACTTAGAACTAAAGCCGTTGGAATTATACATGGATCGAAGTGAGCCGTAAATACAAAGTAATCGACGGATAGGCGCGGTCGAAGCGTTGCGGCGTCGATGGCTTTACAACCTGTCGATCGACTTTTAGATAGATTTATTCTAGCAGATTGTGAATTCACGCGGTAAATCGAAAAATTTAAGAATTACTAGACATTTACCACTAGAACAATTGAACACTGTACCGATTAGCTTGTATTGGTTTTAAAAATAACTGGAACTCATAGATATATCCAGTAATTGTAACCAAAATGATCATCTCAATCTCAATAATTGCAAAATAAGTACTCTAGAAATCATAATTTTGTCGGGTTCGGTAGTTCTAGTGTTAATTCTGTAAAGGCACACTGTTTCTCACGAGGATCAGTATTGAAATGACTTCGATGTCATCTTAGTGACTTCAGTGCGACATCGATGAGTTAATAGAAGGATTAAGCAATTTGGAAACCGTAATTTCGTCGGGTGTGGTAGTTTTAGTGCACACTCTGTACAGGCATACTGTTTTCTCGCAAAAAATCAACACACAGGCGCCTTTGCTGGCATCTTAAAGAGTATAGTGTGCCTTTCACGGGTTAAAGAAACAATAAGTAACTGAAAATGGAAGTAGAGGAGTGAATTGACTAACTCCTTCCGGTTTGTAGATCGAGAAAGCTAGAGGTTCGCGGAAAAAAGATTCGAAGCGAGCGGAAGCGACCTGCGGAAGAGTTTTTGGGAACCGTCGGTAGCCGACGAAACACGAGTGAAAATCGAGACATAGCCAGTGCCGTAGACCTGGGGGCCCAGGGTATAGGTGCGGCGTATTAATAGCCCGCGATACGTCGTTGGTGGGGGGACGTCGTTCGCTCGCGGGTGAAAATAGAAAAGAATGTTTTTGGAATCCAATTGGACTTGGTTGGTCGAACGATGGGGCAATATGGCCGACTTGGCCGAGCGGGTGGACGATCTGATATGCAGTTTCGACTCGGCTGGTGACACGACCATGGATACGTTATCGATGTTAATATTCGGCTGGATGTTGTTCGGGCTCGTGGTGTTATGTGTTGGCAAATACGTTTACAATCGGTTCGTTTTAAACGAGGTCGCCTCCGGTACGATAATTGCCGCGAAGGACGGCCATATCGTTCACGGTGATAGCGTTGGTGTCGGTGGTGGTGGTGGCGGTGGCGGCGGCGGTGGTGGCGGTATCTTCGGCGGCAGCAAGTTGCTTTCGTTGGGAAAGCAGAAACCAGCATCGGGATCGAGCGGATCGTCAAGCGGAAAGTCCTCCGCACCGTCTGGGGCAGGTGGTGGCGGTACCGGTTCCGCTTCCGGATCCGCCAGCCACACATCCGCACCTGTCTCCGCACCTTCCGGTTCCCCAACGTCTTACGTCCCACCAACCCCACCTGTTCGAAAGCGCCTTACCGCCAGAAAGACTTCCGGAGCCCTGATTAGCCCCGCCAGAAGCTCCAGGAGCCTGAACTTACCGACTGCGACCGGCGCCGATCCGGACGCGGTGCGCTGGATCAATGAGATCATCGTTTGGCTCTACACCGATCCCGCAATCCTCGACGAGGTGCTCTCGGTCTGGGTGGGATCCCTGAATCAGTTCACCGCCAACTCTGTCGACGAGGTGAGCATCTATTCCTCTGTCGTCGACCACGCTGCTTTGGCAATCGAGACGTCGCGACAACTCGTCTCGTCTTCAGTCGAAATGCCGCGGGGCTAGATAAGGGGCGGTCTGAATTTTCGGCTGTGCGTGGGTGGTCACAGTAACGAAAACTCTCGTCGCAACCACTCGGCATCGGACAATTTTATCTTGTCTGACAGATGCGCGCACACGCGCTCAACCACTGTCGAGCAGAACTTTTACGACGCTGTTGATCACCGACTGGAAAACATTTCACGTGTTCCCGACTGTTTTTCCTCCTGCATTTTTACTGTCACGATGAGCAAACAGAAGTATGCGTACGAATGTAGAATCATCTTGGTTATCGTTGTGCAAAAAAGATTCGATAATTTAGATGATCCCATTTAACCGGGCCATCCTGCAACAATTTGCATGAAAAGGGGAACTATTTCGTATTGCTACAGCGTTTACTAATAAAGTATTTGCCATTGCCGTATAACGCTTTACCTACCGATAACGAGTTGTTAGTTTTCTCATTTATAAACCAACGAGTTATCTGGAGTTGTACATTACTTTCTTTAGGATGACTCTTTAGAAGAAGAAGGCAGTAGGTAAAGCGTTAATGTTTTCTTCCAACGTGTTCGTCTAGCACTACGGGTATCATTGTACATATTGTGGTTACATGCCAATTATGGATGAGCAAGTATCGAGAATTTAATCAATAACTGATTTTGCAGCATGGAGTTGGAGTTGAATTTATTCGGGTTCTCCCTGAAACCTATCCACCCAATCTCTCCAATATATTTTGCGAATGCGACTCGAAGGATGACGTGGTACGTATGTGTAAATCTATCGGTTTATCCGAAATCCGCTTAAGCCCGAATAAAGACTCTGATCTGCTGTTTTGTTCGCAGACGATCACGTGCGACTGCGAAGCTACACCCGCTCTGCAGCTAAAAGCTTTTCGTCGCAAGTCGGACAAGCTGGAGGTCAGCCACTATCGCGTCAACGTAAACCGTTTCCGTGCCCGGCTGCACGTCATCTGCATTACAGAGAAGCTTCTTCTTGACCTGAAATGCGACGGCTGGCCAGAGGTTTGTAGCAGACAATCTATTGGTCGATCCTTGACGCTCACATGAATAATCGATGCGTCAGGTGAAAGTATCATTAGCGGCTGTGGGAACGATCAAGAAGGACCTCGACGAAAGCCACTTGCAAGAGGTCGTTACGGAAATTGTCGTCGGCGCTCTAAGAGGGACCAACGTTCATCTGAACCTGTTCCAGTACCCCAATTGTCCACGACTATGGAGAGAACAAGCATCCAGCTTACCCGGGTTTTCTGTGCCGGTGCACTACGACAGCATGGTAGGATTGCTATATTTGGGCGGAGGTTATTATCAAAAAGTGGCCTCTATCTATTTTTTATTCATTCGCAGAGCACGTCCAGCGGTTCGTTGCAGGCCCAGCAGATGCGGCAACAGCAAATGCGGACCCGTACCCCGACTCC
This sequence comes from Augochlora pura, assembly GCF_028453695.1. Taxonomy (NCBI): domain Eukaryota; kingdom Metazoa; phylum Arthropoda; class Insecta; order Hymenoptera; family Halictidae; genus Augochlora; species Augochlora pura. Next base: position 14,303,508 of record NC_135775.1, read on the forward strand.
AGCGCAGAATCAGTACGTGTTAGGTGAGAAGAGGTTGTTAGTGAAAGTGGTGAGAGCGTCGGAGCTCGGTGGTGAGCAAGGTGCCATGGAACCGTATTGTG